>NC_141873.1:95950795-96105211 GCF_056163025.1 Triticum urartu | reverse complement strand
TCCACGAAGAAGCAACCTTGTCTATCCCACCATGGCCAACGCCCACGAAGGACTTGCCTCACTAGCGGTAGATCTTCACGAAGTAGGCGATCTCCTTGCCCTTACAAACTCCTTGGTTCAACTCCACAATCTTGTCGGAGGCTCCCAAGTGACACCTAGCCAATCTAGGAGACACCACTCTCCAAGAAGTAACAAATGGTGTGTAGGTAATGAACTCCTTGCTCTTGTGCTTCAAATGATAGTCTCCCCAACACTCAACTCTCTCATAGGATTTGGATTTGGCGGAAAGAAAATTTGAGTGGAAAGCAACTTGGGAAGGCTAGAGATCAAGATTCATATGGTAGGAATGGAATGTCTTGGTCTCAACACATGAGTAGGTGGTTCTCTCTCAGAACAAATGAATTGGAATGGTGTGTGTGTTCTGATGGCTCTCACATCGAATGAGAAGGAGGTGGAGGGGTATATATAGCCTCCACTCAAAATCCTACACAGTTTTCCAATCTCGGTGGGACCGAATAAATAAACTCGGTCTGACCGAAGTAGTAAACCTAGTGACCGTTAGGAATTTCGGTGGGACTGACATGCAACTCGGTAGGACCGATTCGGTTAGGGTTTGGGCATAACGTAATCTCGGTGAGACCGATTACACAAACTCGGTGAGACCGAGTCTGGTAATTAGCTAACCAGAGAGTTGGTCAGGCAAACTCGGTGGGACCGATTTGCTCTTTCGGTGAGACCGAGTGGAACTCGGTGAGACCGAAAAGTTACAAAGGGGAAACACTAGTTTACATTGCAATCTCGGTGGGACCGATTCGCTCTTTCGGTGGGACCGAAAAGTTACGAAAGGGAAACAGAGAGTTTGGAACCCCATCTCGGTGGGACCGAGATCCTTATCGGTAGGACCGAATTGCTAGGGTTTGGCAGTGGCTAATGACAATTGAAACTCGGTGGCGCCGGATAGGAAAAATCGGTAGGACCGAGTTTGGCTTAGAGTTTAGGTCATATGTGGATATGGGGAAGTAGTTGAGGGTTTTGGAGCATATCATTAAGCACATGGAGCAAGAGGCTCATTAAGCAACACCTCATCCCTCCTTGATAGTATTGGCTTTTCCTATGGACTCAATGTGATCTTGGATCACTAAAATATAAAATGAAGAGTCTTGAGCTTTTGAGCTAGAGCCAATCCATTGTCCTTAGCATTTTGAGGGTTCCACTTTCACATCCATGCCATGCCAATCATTGAGCTTTCCTGAAATAATCATCTTGGAATAGCATTAGCTCAATGAGCTATATGTTGTTATGAATTACCAAAACCACCTAGGGATAGTTGCACTTTCACATGCGGAGGACGAGCGACAACAACCCGTTTCCGCCCATCCCGCTGATCCAGTCGGTGAAGTTCTGGCAGAAATCCTACTTCTACGTGAAGAACATTGCTCCGCAAGGCGACTTCATCAATCTGCCGGCTTATGTAGCCGGCCCGCCGGCTGGGAGGCAGCCCTCATGGTCCTTGCGGGCCAAGTCGCTGTCTCAGGGTGGGGCCGCCTCCATTGCACAGCTCTGGGTGATGATCCAGTCGGAGGGTCTGACTGGGTCTGACCTGGTGGCCGTCTTCGTGGAGCGCTGGGTGCTTCCGCTCCAGGGCCGACCTCATATGATCTGCCAGATGAGCGGCCGCTTCGACCCGTGCCGGCTAAGCACCAAGGATATGCCTCATGTCGAGGTGTCTTACATGGTGAACTATATTTCCAACTGCAAGCTCACCGAGGAGTGGCAGTACGGCAAGGTGCCGTACTCTCGCACCAATCCTCCACCGGTGGTAAGTTTCTCTTCTTTTCTTCTTTCCTTGTCGCCGGGTTCATGATGGCCGACTCCTGATCAGTCGGCTTGTTTTTGGCAGAATCCCATGCTTCCTCCAGCAACCGGGGCTGCGGGGGTGGAACGCCAGTTCCTCCCCAACCGCACGATGGACGACATTGACGACCTGGACTTGGGGGCGGCTGCCATGGAAGAAGACGTCGCAGGGGAGGGCGGCGAGGCAGGCGGCTCTGGGCTCGGGGCCGCCTTCGAGGATCGGCCGGATGATGCTGAGGCCGAAGTTGTTCCGCGCCGTCAGCCGGCGCCCGATCATCAAGGCGCGGGCCCATCCGCCGCGCCGGCTCCTCATGGCGGCGCGCAGAAACGCCGGGCCGCGTCGATCCACTTCGGCAGTCGGCCAAAGAAGACCAAGAGTACCGCGGCGGCGACCAAGCGGGACGAAGCGGCTGCGAAGGCGGCCCGCTTCCGCAAGGTGGTGAAGCAGCCGCAGTCGGTTTCAGCGTAAGTGTTATTTTTCTTACGCATTTCTTTTTCTTATTTGGTTGATATCTTTCTAAGCCTTCTTCTTGACTTATCAAACAGGGCCCCACTTTCTCTTGAACGGCCCCTGCCGCCTCCGTAGTCGGACCCGCGGGAGGGTCCTCAAGCTCCCGCCGTGTGGATCCCCGTGCCGATCTTCTAGAGGCGACGGAGCGAAACGCGCGGGAAGCACAGGAGGAGCGGGAGGCGGAGGAGCGAAGGGCGGCTCGGGAGGCGAGGGAGAAGTCGGCGGAGGCACGGGCCGACGCAGCTGCCAAGGCCCAGGTGGAGGCCGCAGCCACGGAGGAGGAGGCAGAGGCCCAGTGGAACCAGCCTCCGCTGCTCGTCATCCCCCTTCGCGCCGTGGCACCCGACATTCCAGTGCCCCCGACGGAGGAGACCAGCCGCGGCCAGTCGGCGAAGGGGAAGGAGACGGAACCGACGCCGCCGGCTGGAAAGGGCCAAGGTAGCCGGCCTGACGCGCCGCCCGTGCAGCCGACCGGAGGTGAGCCGACTGTCGAGGCGGACCTTGTGGTCCTATCGCCGTCCTGTCGGCGCGTGGAGAAGGCGACTTCAGCGCCAGATCCGCACAACGCTGCTGGCGCCGGCCCGTCGGCCTAGGACCTGGAAGCGGCTAGCGATAGCTCATCCGGGTGGACGCCGGGCGGCGGGATGGCCGTGCTGAACGTGGCGGCGCAGGACGTCCGGAACCGGCTTCAGGCCCAAGCTACCGCGCTGAAGCAGTACATTCAAGAATTTCTCATGACGCGAACGGTGATCCGGGTGAGTCCTTCCGCTTTTCGTTGATTGCTCCTGATTTCTTCTGTGGGGGCACGTCAGTGCACCCACTGGGTGTAGTCCCCGAGTTCCGAGTCGGCTGCTGAGCAGGCGGCTTGGAACTTCTTGGTAGACTCTAATTGCCATCTTGTTCTTACTTGTATCACTTATCTTATCTGCAGGAGTATCATAACCTCCACGCGGCTGCCTTCAACTCCCAGGCCCAGGAGTTGAATCAGAAAACCACCGATCTGACCGAGAGCCGGAGTAAGTGCTTCATCTTTTGTCTCAAGTGGGGGCGCGTCAGTGCACCCACTGGGTGTAGTCCCCGAGATTCGGGCCAACTACTGAGCAGTTGGGTTGGATCTTTTCCTGACAACTTCTTTCTTCATATCTGCAGGGGCCAATGCTGATTTGAGGAGCCAGCTGAGCGGAGCCCAGACCGCCCTTAGCGCCAAGGAGGCCGAGTGCGCCGCCCTGGCTCAAGAGCGTGACCGCCTGGCCAAGAAGCTGGCCGACCAGGAGGAGAGCCACAAGGCGGCCCTGAAGGCGGCGCAGGACAGCGAGGCCGCCCTCAAAGCCGAATACGAGACCGAGGAGGTGAACTGGGCCGAGGCCAGGCAGGCGCTGAGTCAAGGCTACAACCGGGTAGAAGACTTATCGACGGTGGGCCGCCTTCTTCATCGTTTCTTTGCCTGCCTCCTACTATCTGGTTCGTCTTTTGACTTTGTGCTACTGCTTTCTTCTTTGTGCATATTACTTTCTCGGTTACTCTGCTGCCGCCACCCAAGCCATCGAGGCCTATCGCGATGCACGACGGTAGGCGGGGGCCGAGGTCGCACCGTCACTTGAGGAGCAGCTTCTGGCGCTTCAAGCTCGCCTGCAGCCGGCCCACCGCATGCTCCGCCGTCTTCAGCGCGCCGGGGCGCAAGTGCTGGCCACCCTCTGGCCCGGCGAGGTGATCCCGCGCACCCCAAGTCGGACCGCCGACTGGCTGGAGGTCGCAGTCGGCCGCTTCGAGGCTTGGAAGGCGTCAGCGGCCCGGTCCGGCGCTGGGCGGGCACTGGAGTTCGTCCGAGCTTGGTATCCCGCGTTGAACTTGGACCAGCTGAGCACCTGGCGGCAGGAGACTGACGAGGAGCTGGAGGCGGTGCGGCCAGCTATCATCCAGCGCGCCTCGGCGATCGCCGAGTACACCGACACCAGCGCCTTTGCCCCTGAGGTGGATGACGCCGGCGTCGCTCAGCCGGAGGAGTGGTTCGGGCTGAACCCGGCAGAAGGTGAGGACTCGGCGGAGGAGATTGCCTCCAGTGATGAGGGCGAAGGGGAAGAGGGAGATGATGGTGAAGACGCTGCGCCGGACGGCGAAGCGACCAGCCCGCCTCAGCCTGATCGTGCCTCTAGCAACGATGCCGAGACTCGCCAGCCGGTCACTCCTCCAGCCGGCACTGCCGACTCCACCAACCTGCCCAACTCGCCCGTCGTTCCCCTGGCTTGATCCGCCATCCTTGCTTTCCTGCTTGTTACTCTTTTGGACAATCTTTAAATTTGCGCAGTTCCACCCACCGGGGGTGTATTCAGACTATGTTGAATGTTGGCCTTTCGAAGGTCTTTTGTGTAAATATTATGCATGTGTTTGGCTTCCGTTCATGTTTGCTTTTCATCCTTTTGCCTTTTTTCTTTGGCGCCTTTCCTTGGCCGCCGCCTTCCCAGCGGACAGCTGCTCTGCAGTCTGTGGTTGGAGAAGGACTTGGTTGTTTTGGGAAGGCAAGTACTCGAGCTTTCTTAGCAAGGTGAATGGGAAGCCGGCCAGCCGGCTGCTCTGGTAGCCGGCTGGCGGGACAGGAGGCCGGCTCGCGTTATATAAGTTCGTTGGTCCTTAGCCGTTTTTCGTTTGGGCATCCTTTCCTGCCCTTGGCTCTTGCCAGTCGGATAGTCGATTCTTTGAGCTGCGACTTTTGGCAAGAGGGGGCTTGGGTGCCGGCACACTACTTGTCTAACTGCAGGCAGAACTTTATATATAACTTAAGGCGGCGAGTCCCCGGGCCGACTGGTCAGGCCTGGTGCCGGACGAAAAAACAAATGTAGTAACATATTCATAGGCATGATACCCATCATCCATAGATAAAAGAGGGTAGTCCCCTAGTGCTCCTCGGGGGACCCTTTTGTCTCGTACTTAGTACAAAAGTTAGCGTGATACATACTGCTTTTTAACTGTAAAATCTTCGGAGGAGATTGGCGTTCCATGGTCGTTCCGGCTCCTTGCCGGAATCATCTCTCTTGCGTGCCTTCGGCTTCTGCGCGTCGATTAGGTAGTAGGAGTCGTTGCCTAAAGCTCTGCTGATGACGAAGGGGACCCCCCAAGGGGCCGAGAGCTTGTGCTGGCCGGCTGTTCGCTGGATCAGCCGGAGCACAAGATCGCCCTCTTGGAAGGATCTTGGCTTGACTTTCCGGCTGTGGCAGCGGCGCAGACCCTGCTGATAGATGGCGGACCGACTGAGGGCTAATAGCCGGCCCTCTTCCAGCAGGCCGACGCCGTCTTCACGTGCTTCCTTGGCCTCCGCCTCCGTGTACATGGTGACCCGAGGTGAGTCGAAATCGATGTCAGTTGGGATGACAGGCTCGGCGCCATATACAAGGAAGAAAGGGGTGAAGCCGGTTGACTTGTTTGGGGTAGTGCGCAAGCTCCAGAGGACGGCCGGCAGCTCATCGAGCCAACAACCGGCTGAACGCTCCAGTGGCATGACCAGTCGAGGCTTGATTCCGGAGAGGATGAGGCCGTTTGCTCGCTCGACCTGGCTGTTTGACTGCGGGTGGGCGACGGATGCTAGGTCCAGTCGGATGCCGTGTGTTGCGCAGAAACGTGCCAGTGCTCCCTTTGCAAAATTTGTACCATTGTCGGTGATGATGCTGTGCGGTATGCCGTACCGGGTTGTGATATCTGCGATGAATGTCACGGCAGTCGGCCCATTCAGTTTCTTGATCGGCTTTGCTTCAATCCACTTGGTAAATTTGTCCACAGCGACGAGCAGATGTGTCATGCCGCCGCGTGACATCTTGAATGGGCCTACCATGTCCAGCCCCCAGACGGCAAAAGGCCAGGTGAGGGGGATGTTCTTGAGTGCGGAAGCCAGCAGATGTTGCTTGGAACTGAAAACTTGGCACCCTTTGGAGTGTTTGACTAGCTCCTTGGCGTCATCCAAAGCAGTCGGCCAGAAGAATCCATGGCGGAAAGCTTTGGCGACGAGTGATCGTGAGGCCGCGTGGTGGCCGCATTCGCCTTGGTGGATGTCCTTGAGGATTGCTATGCCCTTCTCTGGCTCGACGCAGCGCTGGAAGACTCCAGTGACACTGCGCCTAACAAGCTCTCGGTTTACTATTGTGTATGCTCCGGCTCGGCGTTGAACTTGTCTTGCCGAGAATTCGTCGGTTCGCAACTCTCTGTTTACTGAGAAGTTGAGGATGGGCTAGGCCCATGATGGAGCTGTGACTTCTTCTATTGTCAGAACTGCTACTGTGACCAGGGCGGGTGGGCTGGGTGGTGAAGAGTTGGAGTCGGCCACCGCCTGTTGTGTCGATGTAGTCCCCGGGCCGGCTACAGTAGCCCCCGGGCCGAGTTCCGAAGTCCCTGGGCCGGGTGCGACTACGGCAGTCCCCGGGCCGCCTGTCGAAGTCCCCGAGCCGCCTGCTTGGTTCCCCAAGTCGGATCTGACTGTGTTGGGGTCAGGCGGCACGAAGATGGAATCAGATTCTGGAGACGGCTTGATAGACGGCTTGAGGAGGCGGTGGAGAGAAACGTCGGCTGGTATAGCTTGCCGGGTGGAGCCTACTCGTGCCAGAGCATCTGCTTGCATGTTGTCGGCGCGTGGTGCATGAAGGAACTCGCATCCTTCAAAATATCCACTGATTTGCTAAACGAGGAAGCAGTAGCTTGCCATGTTCGCGTCCTTGGCGTCCCAATCGCCAGATGACTGCTGGACCACCAAATCCGAGTCGCCATAGCATAGGATCTGGCGGATGCCGAGCTCCTTGGCTAGCCGGAGCCCATGTATGAGCGCCTCGTACTCGGCCATATTGTTGGAGGTGGCAAAATGAATTTGCAATGTGTACTTGAGTTTGTCGCCCTTGGGGGAGGTGAGGATGATGCCGGCTCCCAAGCTGGTGTGCATCTTGGACCCATCGAAGTGCATCCGCCAATGAGTGGAGTCGGGGGCCGGTGGCAGGTACTGGGTTTCGGCCCAGTCGACGAGGAAGTCGGCCAGTGCTTGGGAGGGTGCCTTCTCGGCACCCAGCGGTGAAGTACTCTATAGCTTGAACCTCGTGCACCCCTTCGCAGGAGTTGCGGAGCTCGGCCTAACGCGTGAGGTAGTCGCGAGTTGATTCACTGGGCCCTTGCACATACAAGGAGAGCTGTCGGGGCTTAGGAGCCCACTTGTAGGTGCTGGTGAAGTTGCGGATGAAGGCTTTTGTGAAGTCCAGCCAACTGTTGACGTTGTAAGGCTTGAGGCTGTTGAGCCAGGTACGCGCCATGCCTTGGAGCATGAGGAGAACATACTTCACAGCAACGCGCCTGTTGCCATTCGCGATGCTAACCGCAGTGGAGTAATCGATCAACCAGTCTTTCGGCTTCATGGAGCCGTTGTACTTGGGCGTGTCTCTTGGGAGCGAGAACCCTTTAGGGAAGGGTTCGTCGCGGATGCGGGGGCCAAAGCAGGGCGGGCCGACATCATCTTCTTCTTCCAGAGCCAGGGATCGCGCTAGGCGGTCGATCCGGTGGCGGGCGTCATTCTCGCCGACTCCTTCGCGGCGACCCAGTCGGCCGCTGAGGGTCGGATGCGTGACAGGCGGTGGAGTAGGATATCTCTCCACACGAGGTGGAGGAGGAGGCGGATCGCCCCGCCATTCCATAGCTCGGGGACGGCCTTCTGCGTCACGCTCGATGGAGATTCGAGTCCGGCTGCGGCTGGCAGCCGGCTCCTTTTCTTTCCTTGCGCGGGTGTTGCCCGCCGTCGGCGTTCGGGACGTCGCACCATGCTCTCGACGCGGGGAGGACTTTCGGCGCGGACACCAGTTTCATGCCGCTCTGTGGCCGCGTCGATAAGCTGCTGGATGCGTCTGGTCATGTAGGGGAGCTCGTCGGTCCTTAGTTCGTCCAGCTCGTCTATGGCCGCCTGAGCGGCGCGTAGGTTCTCGAGAGGCGTGACATAGACTGGGCGATCTTCTCCCAGCGCGCCAGCGATAGCTACACCGTGTTTCTTGATGATACCGACGCGGCTCGGCCCGTCGGGAGGCGGCATGCTGAAGGCGGCGTGGTCGACTTCGCGCTAGTGAGCCTCGGTGAGGCGTCTCATGGAGGCTAGCTTCTGGCCCTCCGCAACGAGGGCGAGGCGGCGCGCCTCCAGTGTCTGGGCGTCAGCGTCAGCCGGGATGGGGGCGGATAAGTCGTGCAGCGCCGCCTGCAGGGCGTCATGGGCATTTTCGCCAGAGGCGGAGCTGTGGCTGATGACTAGTACCTCGGTGATGGCGCTGCCGCTGCTGTCGGCTCGAGGAAGAGGGTCGTTGATGATTACCATGTTGAAGGGGAAGGCGTCAAGCGATGCCATGTCGGAATCGACAAGCATCGGGTCGGTGGAGCCAACTGACTCCAAGTCCGCAGCCAGCTCGTCGGAGACGTGGAGTTGGTCGAGGAGGCTGACGAGGTGGCTTTCGGGGCAGCCTGTGCCCGCATCGGATGTGGGCTCGTCAGAGATGCGAGCCTCGCCAAGAAGATCGGTGAGGCAGCTCACCGCGCATGTGTCAGCGACGCCTTGCAGCGCGTCGGGGCAAGCGCCATCGGCGAGCCGGGCTGGCTACGCACGCTGGGGAGGAAGAGGGTTCCCGTCCAGAGCAGGTCTCCGGACGACGGTGCACCTGGCCCCACGGTGGGCGCCAAATGTCGGGTGGTTGGTGCGACATATGCCAACGGGTGGCTTATCATTGTGGGAGCCAATAAAACATCGCCGGTGCCTGGAAACGGGATAAGGCGAAGACATGCATGCCGGCGGATCTTACCCAGCTTCAAGGCTCTCCGTGGAGATAACACCCCTACTGCTGCTCTGCGGGGTCTCCGCATGGTCACTAGATCGACAAGTAGCTACAAGATACTCCTTGAGCTGTTCGATGAAAGGATGAAGAAGGGTAAGGCTTGCCTGCTCCTCCTCTCGTTGCGGTGTCTAAAACTCTCCAAAGAGAGATCTCCCTTTGCATGGGTGCCCTGGGGGGTTTATATAGGCCTACCCCCCCAGGGGTACAATGGTAATCCGGCTGGGCGCGGGCCCCAGCCGTCTGTGTCTATGCTGGCCGGCTTCTCTGCCGACCGATGGGCCCGCCGCTTGGTAGGCCCTGCCGGCTGCCGGCCTTCTGGTCAACAGGACGGCCCCACCGCTCGGGGGTCTTGTCGGAGGCTGGTTACTGTTGCCTTGCCTCTGGTGACAAGGGCTTTGTTGTGGTAAGCATGGCTACAGTGCCGCCACGGGGCGGCTCATCACTGTAGCCTTACCTCGTCTTATCTCCTTAATGAGGCACCTCCTTCGAGGGAGAGAGCTGGCCGGCTATTGGGAGCCGGCCGTACCCCAGGCCGACTGCGGGAAGCCTGGCCGCCTTTGGGGTCTCCCTGACTGAGGGGGCCCGCCACCCACGGGTCGTACTGACTGCTCGCCGTGGGTAACGTCATGATCAACATGGCAACAGTGCCGCGCCGGACGGGTGATGGCCGCCCCGTACGACGCACTGTGGCCATGCGTGCCCTGGGATTCGGGGGTGGGAGGCTTCACTGTAGCCACGTCCCGTCTCGTCGCCGTTATGTGGACGCAGACTCTGAGGGCATGATCTTGGCCGCCTGCTGAGGGGCCGGCTCCTTGGAGTCGGCCTCCTCATGGCCGGCTTCTTGGAGTCGGCCTTCTCGTGGTCTTGTTTCTCAAGGATTTGAGGGCAGGACCGCCTTTGCGCAGCCGGCCAGAGAGGTAGCCAGCTAGGGGAAGGGGGCCCCTCGTCTTGGAAGCTTGGAGGCTCAATCGGCCTATAATTTTTCTGAAGAACCAGGGGAAGCCGTCTAGGCTACCCGTGGTCATTTACTCCGACAGAAGGTGTACCCAACAGTTTCTTTTGGGTATCCTATGAAGATGCACTACTCCGATTTGGGTTCGAGCTTATCAGTTTAAAACTTTTTCACATAAGCATCGCAACCTCAAACTTTAAGAAACGACAGCTTTGGTTTCTTGCCAAACCATAGTTCATACAGTGTCATCTCAACAGATTCAGATGGTGCCCTATTTAATGTGAATGCAGCTGTCTCTAATGCATAACCCCAAAACAATAGTGGTAAATCGGTAAGGGACATCATAGATCGCACCATATCCAATTAAGTATGATTACAACGTTCGGACACACCATTATGCTGTGGTGTTCCAGGTGGTGTGACTTGCGAAACTATTTCACATTGTTTCAAATGAAGACCAAACTCATAACTCAAATATTCGCCTCCGCGATCAGATTGTGGAAACTTTATTTTCTTGTTACGATGATTTTCCACTTCACTCTGAAATTCTTTGAACTTTTCAAATGTTTCAGACTTATGTTTCATTAAGTAGATATACTCATATCTGCTCAAATCATCTGTGAAGGTCAGAAAATAACGATACCCGCCGCGAGCCTCAACACTTATCGGATCGCATACATCAGTATGTATTATTTCCAATAAGTCAGTTGCTCACTCCATTGTTGGAGAACGGGGTCTTAGTCATCTTGCCCATGAGGCATGGTTCGCAAGCATCAAGTGATTCGTAATCAAGTGATTCCAAAAGTCCATCAGCATGGAGTTTCTTCATGCGCTTTACACCAATATGACCTAAACGGCAGTGCCACAAATAGGTTGCACTATCACTATTAACTTTGCATCTTTTGGCTTCAATACTATGAATATGTGTATCACTATGATCGATATTCAATAAACCATTCACCTTGGGTGTATGACCACATAAGGTTTTATTCATATAAACAGAATAACAATTATTCTTTGACTTAAATGAATAACCGTATTGCAATAAACACGATCCAATCATATTATGCCCAACGCAAACACCAAATAACATTTATTTTAGGTTCAACACTAACCTCGAAGGTAAAGGAAGTGTGCGATGGTGATCTTATCAACCTTGGAATCATTTCCAACACACATCGTCACCTCGTCCTCAACTAGTCTTTGTTTATTTTGCAACTCCCATTTCGAGTTACTACTCTTAGCAACTGAACTAGTATCAAATACCGAGGGGTTTGCTATAAACACTAGTAAAGTACACATCAATAACATTTATATCAAATATACCTTTGTTCACTTTGCCATCCTTCTTATCCGCCAAGTATCTAGGGCAGTTCCACTTCCAATGACCATTTCCTTTGCAGTAGAAGCACTCAGTTTCAGGCTTGGGTCTAGCTTTGGGCTTCTTCATGGGAGTGGCAACTTGCTTTCCATTCTTCTTGAAGTTCCCTTCCTTTCCCTTGCCCTTTTACTTGAAACTAGTGGTCTTGTCAACCATCAACACTTGATGCTTTTTCTTGATTTCTACCTTCGCTGATTTCAGCATCGAGAAGAGCTTTGGGAATCGTTTCCATTATCCCTTGCATATTATAGTTCATCACAAAGTTCTAGTAACTTGGTGATAGTGAATAGAGAAATCTGTCAATCACTATCTTATTGGGAAGATTAACTTCCACTTGATTCAAGTGATTATAGTACTCAGACATTCTGAGCACATGCTCACTCGTTGAGCTATTCTCCTCCATCTTGTAGGCAAAGTACTGTCAGAGGTCTCATACTCTTGACACGGGCATGAGTATGAGATACAAATTTCAAATCTTGGAACATCTTATATGATTCGTGGCATTCAAAACATTTTTGACCCGGTTCTAAGCCATAAAGCATGGTGCACTAAACTATCAAGTAGTCATCATACCGAGCTTGTCAAACATTCATAACGTCTGCATCTGCTCCTGCAATAGGTTTGTCACCTAGCGGTGCATCAAGGACATAATTCTTTTGTGCAACAATGAGGATAATCCTCATATCACGGACCTAGTCCGCATCATTGCTACTATCATCTTTCAACATAGTTTTTCTCTAGGAACATGATGTCTACTACACAACCTTCTTCTTGTAGACGTTGTTGGGCCTCCAAGTGCAGAGGTTTGTAGGACAGTAGAAAATTTCCCTCAAGTGGATGACCTAAGGTTTATCAATCCGTGGGACGCGTAGGATGAAGATGGTCTCTCTCAAGCAACCATACAACCAAATAACAAAGAGTCTCTTGTGTCCCCAACACACCCAATACAATGGTAAATTGTATAGGTGCACTAGTTCGGCAAAGAGATGGTGATACAAGTGCAATATGGATGGTAGATATAGGTTTTTGTAATCTGAAAATATAAAAACAACAAGGTAACTAATGATAAAAGTGAGCACAAACGGTATTGCAATGTATTGAAACAAGGCCTAGGGTTCATACTTTCACTAGTGCAAGTTCTCTCAAAAAATAACATAATTGGATCATATAACTATCCCTCAACATGCAACAAAGAGTCACTCCAAAGTCACTAATAGCGGAGAACAAACGAAGAGATTATGGTAGGGTACGAAACCACCTCAAAGTTATCCTTTCTGATCGATCTATTCAAGAGTCCGTAGTAAAATAACATGAAGCTACTCTTTCCGTTCAATCTATCATAGAGTTCGTACTAGAATAACACCTTAAGACACAAATCAACCAAAACCCTAATGTCACCTAGATACTCCAATGTCACCTCAAGTATCTGTGGGTATGATTATACGATATGCATCACACAATCTCACATTCATCTATTCAACCAACACAAAGAACTTCAAAGAGTGCCCCAAAGTTTCTACCGGAGAGTCAAGACGAAAACGTGTGCCAACCCCTATGCATAAGTTCACTTGGTCATGGAACTCGCAAGTTGATCACCAAAACATACGTCAAGTGGATCACATGATATCCCATTGTCACCACAGATAAGCACGTGCAAGACATACATCAAGTGTTCTCAAATCCTTAAAGACTCAATCCGATAAGACAACTTCAAAGGGAAAACTCAATTCATCACAAGAGAGTAGAGGGGGAGAAACATCATAACATCCAACTATAATAGCAAAGCTCGTGATACATCAAGATCGTATCACCTCAAGAACACGAGAGAGAGAGAGATCAAACACATAGCTACTGGTACATACCCTCAACCCCGAGGGAGAACTACTCCCTCCTCCTCATGGAGAGCACCGGGATGATGAAGATGGCCACCGGAGAGGGAATCCCCCTCCGGCAGGGTGCCGGAACGGGTCTAGATTGGTTTTCGGTGGCTACAGAGGCTTCTGGCAGCGGAACTCCTGATCTATTATGCTCCCTGAAGTTTTTAGGGTATATGGACATATATAGGCGAAAGAAGTCGGTCAGGAGGACCACGAGGGGCCCACGAGGGTGGGGGGAGCGCCCAGGGGGGCAGGCGCGCCTCCTTACCTCGTGGCCACCTCGAAGCTTCCTTGACTTCAAATCCAAGTCTCCTGGATCACGTTCATTCCAAAAATCACACTCCCGAAGGTTTCATTCCGTTTGGACTCCGTTTGATATTCCTTTTCTGCAAAACACTGAAACAAGAGAAAAAACAGAAACTGGCACTGGGCTCTGGGTTAATAGGTTAGTCCCAAAAATAATATAAAAGTGTTTAATAAAGCCCATAAACATCCAAAACAGATAATATAATAGCATGGAACAATAAAAAATTATAGATTCGTTGGAGACGTATTAGAACATATCAAAAAAACGGGGAGCTACATCGTGAGCTATATTTTTATTCATCACATGATATGTGTTTTGCTTGGAGCGTATTTTCAATTTTACTTGTTGTTTGAATAAAATCATTGGATCTGAAATCTTGAATGAAAAAGAATCTTCCCATGGCTAGTTAATTATTTGACTACTTAGTGTTCTTCACTTATATCTTTTTGGAGTAGTTTGTCATTTACTCACGTGCTTCACATATATCCTATGAGTAAATGGTTGAATGAATTGAATATCATGAATCTGAATTTATATATGTTTCATATGCTTACAACATGGGGAGTAATGACTTCACACATAATAAGTATAGGTAGTAAACTTATCGGAAGTTAGCAAACGCAGAATTGGTCACTTGAACAATTCATGAAAGAATATTGAAGGAAGAGAGATTTCACATATAAATATACTATCTTGGACATCTTGGTCACTTAATGGGTTATGTTTTCCTATATTTGAAACGTTATATTGTCTTGGATCATCCAACATGTTGAGCTTGCCTTTCCCCCTCATGCTAGCCAAATTCTTTGCACCAAGTAAAGATACTACTTGTGCTTCCAAATATCCTTAAACCCGGTTTTGCCATGAGAGTCCACCATATCTACCTATGGATTGAGTAAGGTCCTTCAAGTAAGTTGTCATTGTTGCAAGCAATAAAAATGCTCTCTAAATATGTATGATCTATTAGTGTGGAGAAAATAAGCTTTATACAATCTTGTGATGTGGAAGAAATAAAAGCGACGAACTGCATAATAAAGGTCCATATCACAAGTGGCAATATAAAGTGACGTTCTTTTGCATTAAGATTTTGTGCATCCAACCATAAAAGCGCATGACAACCTCTGCTTCCCTCTATGAAGGGCCTATCTTTTACTTCTATCTTCTACCCTTATACAAGAGTCATGGTGGTCATCACCTTTTCTTTTTACACTTTTTCTTTTGGCAAGCACTTTGTGTTGGAGCGATCCAGATATATATATCCACTTGGATGTAGGTTTTCATAAATTATTATTGGTGATATTACCCTTGAGGTAAAAGGTTGGGAGGCGAAACTATAAACCCCTATCTTTCTCTGTGGCTGATCAAAACTTTGAACCCATAAATATCACATGAGTGTTAGCAATTGTGAAAGATTAAATGATAGTTGAGTATGTGGAGTTTGCTGAATCAAAGCTCTTACATAGACCCTTCCTGAAAATAAGATGAATTGCAATTGTTTGCTGACTAAGAGCATGGTTTGTTAGTTTTCAAAAAAGTTTATGATCTATACTTTAACATGTGAATAGCTTGTTACTTGATCATGAGAAGTTTTATGAGTTGAGCTACTGTTATGATATATAATGATGCTAGAAAAAGTGATTGGAACTATCATTGATCAAATTTATGCACTTGCTAGCATTCACACTTCATAAATTATTTCTTTTATCATTTACCTACTCGAGGACGAGCAGGAATTAAGCTTGGGGATGCTGATACGTCTCCAACGTATCTATAATTTATGAAGTATTCATGCCATGTTTACAATAGTTTTATATGATTTTGGTATGATTTGATTAGAACTAACCCGGACTGACGTTGTTTTCAACAGAACTACCATGGTGTTGTTTTTGTGTAGAAATAAAATTTCTCGGAATGCGATGAAAATCAATGGAGATTTTTTTTGAAAAATATAAAAAATACTGGAACAAAAATGTACCGGAGGGGAGTCCCGTGGGCCCCATGAGGGTGGGGGCGCGCCCATCCCCCTGGGCGCGCCCCTGTGCCTCGTGGACTTCCCGTGGGGCCTCCTGACTTGTTCTCAACGCCAACCTCTCCTATAAATGCCCAAACCTCTAGAAAATAACCTAGATCGGAAGTTCCGCAGCCGCAAGCCTCTGTAGCCACGAGAAATCAATCTAGGCCCTCTCTGGCACCCTGCCGGAGGGGGCCATCATCACCGGAGGCTATGGAGGAGGATCCCGGAGGGGCCATCATCACCATGAAGGCCAAGGACCAGAGGGAGAACCTCTCCCCATCCAGGGGAGGCCATGGAGGTGGAAGCACAAGGGGGAGAACCTCTCCTCCTCTCTCTCGGTGGCACCGGAGTGCCATCGAGAGGGGAATCATCGCCGCGGTGATCGTCTTCATCAACATCACCATCCTCATCTCTTTTACGCGGTCCACTCTCCCGCACCCTGATACATCTCCAACGTATCTATAATTTTTTGATTGCTCCATGCTATTATATTATCTGTTTTGGATGTTAATGGGATTTATTTTACACTTTTATATCATTTTTGGGACTAACCTATTAACTAGAGGCCCAACCCAAATTGTTTTTTTTTCCTATTTCAGTGTTTCGCAGAAAAGGAATATCAAACGAAGTCCAAACGGAATGAAACCTTCGGGAACGTGATTTTCTCAACAAACGTGATCCAGGAGACTTCGAGTGGGCGTCAAGAAACAATCGAGGAGGCCTACCCCCCTGGGCGCGCCCTCCACCCTCATGGGCCCCTCGTTGCTCCACCGACCTACTTCTTCCTCCTATATATATCCACGTACCCCGCAAACATCCAGGAGCACCACGAAAACCTAATTCCACCACCGCAACCTTCTGTACCCGAGAGATCCCATCTTGGGGCCTTTTCCGGAGCTCCACCGGAGGGGGCATTGATCATGGAGGGCCTCTACATCAACTCCATGGCCTCTCCGGTGATGTGTGAGTAGTTTACCTCAGACCTTCGGGTCCATAGTTATTAGCTAGATGGCTTCTTCTCTCTCTTTGGATCTCAATACAAAGTTCTCCTCGATCTTCTTGGAGATCTATTTGATGTAATCTTCTTTTGCGGTGTGTTTGTCGAGATCCGATGAATTGTGGGTTTATGATCAAGTTTATCTATGAACAATATTTGAATCTCCTCTGAATTCTTTTAAGTATGATTGGTTATCTTTGCAAGTCTCTTCGAATTATCAGTTTGGTTTGGCCTACTAGATTGATCTTTCTTGCAATGGGAGAAGTGCTTAGCTTTGGGTTCAATCTTGCGGTGTCCTTTCCCAGTGACAGCAGGGGTAGCAAGGCACGTATTGTATTGTTGCCATCGAGGATAAAAAGATGGGGTTTATATCATATTGCATGAGTTTATCCCTCTACATTATGTCATCTTACTTAAAGCATTACTCTGTTCTTATGAACTTAATACTCTAGATGCATGCTGGATAGCGGTCGATGTGTGGAGTAATAGTAGTAGATGCAGAATCGTTTTGGTCTACTTGTCACAGACGTGATGCCTATATAAATGATCATACATAGATATTCTCATAACTATGCTCAATTATATCAATTGCTCGACAGTAATTCGTTCACCCACCGTAATACTTATGCTCTTGAGAGAAGCCACTAGTGAAACCTATGGCCCCCGGGTCTATATTCTATCATATCAATCTTCCAACACTTAGCTATTTCTATTGCCATTTATTTTACTTTGCATCTTTATTTATCTTTATCATAAAAATACCAAAGTATTATCTTATCATATCTATCAGATCTCACTCTCATAAGTGACCGTGAAGGGATTGATTACCCCTTTATCGCGTTGGTTGCGAGGTTCTTATTTGTTTGTGTAGGTGCGTGGGACTCGAGCGTGATCTCCTACTGGATTGATACCTTGGTTCTCAAAAATTGAGGGAAATACTTATGCTACTTTACTGCATCACCCTTTCCTCTTCAAGGGAAAACCAACGCAGTGCTCAAGAGGTAGCAATAAGGATTTCTGGCTCCGTTGCCGGGGAGATTCGCGCCAAGTCAAGTCAAGATTTGACTCTCGACAATGAGCCATTTCTGGCGCTGTTGCCGGGGAGTCTACGCACAAGTCAAGACATACCAAGTACCCATCACAAACTATTATCCCTCGCATTACATTATTTGCCATTTGCCTCTCGTTTTCCTCTCCCCCACTTCACCCTTGCCATTTTATTCGCCCTCTCTTTTTCCATTCGCCTCTTTTTTGCTTGCTTTTTGTTTGCTCGTGTGTTGGATTGCTTGCTTGTCACGATGGCTCAAGACAATACTAAATTGTGTGACTTTGCCAATACAAAGAACAATGATTTTCTTAGCACTTCGATCGCTCCTCTTACCGATGCTGAATCTTGTGAAATTAATGCTGCTTTTTTGAATCTTGTCATGAAATATCAATTCGCCGGCCTTCCTAGTGAAGATGCCCCTACCCATCTAAATAGCTTTGTTGATTTGTGTGATATGCAAAAGAAGAAAGATGTGGACAATGATATTGTTAAATTGAAGCTATTTCCTTTTTCCCTTAGAGATCGTGCTAAATCTTGGTTTTCGTCTTTGCCTAAAAATAGTATTGATTCATGGAATAAGTGCAAAGATGTTTTTATCTCTAAGTATTTTCCTCCCGCTAAAACCATCTCTCTTAGAAACGATATTATGAATTTTAATAAACTTGATCATGAACATGTTGCACAAGCTTGGGAGAGGATGAAATTAATGATACGTAATTTCCCTACACATGGTTTGAATCTTTGGATGATTATACAAAATGTTTATGCCGGATTGAATTTTTCTTCTAGAAATCTTTTAGATTCGGCCGTGGGAGGCACTTTTATGGAAATCACTTTAGGATAAGCTACTAAACTCCTAGATAATATTATGGTTAATTATTCTCAATGGCACACCGAAAGATCTACTAATAAAAAAGTGCATGTGATAGAAGAAATTAATGTTTTGAGTGGAAAGATGGATGAACTTATGAAATTGTTTGCTAATAAGAGTGTTTCCTCTGATCCTAATGATGTGCCTTTGTCTACCTTGATTGAGAATAATAATGAATCTATGGATGTGAATTTTGTTGGTAGGAATAATTTTGGTAACAACGCGTATAGAGGAAACTTTAATCCTAGGCCGTTCCCTAGTAATTTCCCTAATAATTATTGTAATTCCTACAACAATTCTTATGGAAATTTTAATAATATGCCCTCTGAATTTGAGACTAGTGTTAAGGAGTTTATGAATTCGCAAAAGAATTTCAATGCTTTGCTTGAAGAAAAATTGCTTAAGGTTGATGAATTGGCTAGGAACGTTGATAGAATTTCTCTTGATGTTGGTTCTTTGAAACTTAGATCTATTCCACCTAAGCATGATATCAATGAGTCTCTCAAATCCATGAGAATTTCCATTGATGAGTGCAAAGAAAGAACCGCTAGGATGCGTGCTAAGAAAGATTGCTTTGTGAAAGCGTGTTCTTCTAGTTTCTATGAAAATAAAGATGAAGATCTAAAAGTTATTGATGTGTCTCCTATTAAATCTTTGTTTTGCAGTATGAATCTTGATAATGATGGGATTGAAGATGATCCACCATTACCTAGAAGGCGTTCCAAAAATTTGGAGTTTTTAGATCTTCATGAAAAAATTGGTAAAAGTGGGATTGAAGAGGTCAAAACTTTAGATATCAGTGAACCCACTATTTTGGATTTCAAGGAATTTAATTATGATAATTTCTCTTTGATAGATTGTATTTCCTTGTTGCAATCCGTGCTAAATTCTCCTCATGCTTATAGTCAAAATAAAGCTTTTACTAAACATATCGTTGATGCTTTGATGCAATCTTATGAAGAAAAACTTGAGTTGAAAGTTTCTATCCCTAGAAAACTTTATGATTAGTGGGAACCTACTATTAAAATTAAAATTAAAGATCATGAATGCTATGCTTTGTGTGATTTGGGTGCTAGTGTTTCCACGATTCCGAAAACTTTATGTGATTTTCTAGGACTCCATGAATTTGATGATTGTTCTTTAAACTTGCACCTTGCAGATTCCACTATTAAGAAACATATGGGAAGAATTAATGTTGTTCTTATTGTTGCAAATAGGAACTATGTGCCCGTAGATTTCGTTGTTCTTGACATAGATTGCAATCCTTCATGTCCTATTATTCTTGGTAGACCTTTCCTTAGAACGATTGGTGCAATTATTGATATGAAGGAAGGGAATATTAGGTTCCAATTTCTGTTAAGGAAAGGCATGGAACACTTCCCTAGAAAGAAAATTAAATTACCATATGAATCTATTATGAGAGCCACTTATGGATTGCCTACCAAAGATGGCAATACCTAGATCTATCCTTGCTTTTATCAATAAGTGTTCATCCCAATCTTTTTGATATCATTAAGGAACCGTTTGCTACAAATGATTTTCTTGATTTTGTGCCTAGGAGTTTGATAATTAATAAAAATAAAGAAACTCCTAAGAGTTATAGGTGTCTCATTGAAGAATTACCTACCCAAGATGGCAATACCTAGATCTATCTTCACTTTTATGCCTAGCTAGGGGCGTTAAACGATAGCGCTTGTTGGGAGGCAACCCAATTTTATTTTTATTCCTTGCCTTTTTATCCTGTTTAGTGATAAATAATTTATCTAGAATTTGTTGTGGTTGTGTTTTTTGTGTTTAATTAGTGTTTGTGCCAAGTAGAACCGTTGGGAAGACTTGGGGAAAGTCTTTTTGATCTTGCTGTAAAAAACAGAAACTTTAGCGCTCACGAGAATCGCTGCCATTTTTATTTGGAAGGTGATATTTAGTTAATTATTTTTGAAGATGATTAATAGATACATTACTCACTTCCATAAATTTATTTTAGAATTTTTAGGGTTCGAGAAGTTGCGTTAGCTACAGATTACTACAGACTGTTCTGTTTTTGACAGATTCTGTTTTTCGTGTGTTGTTTGCTTATTTTGATGAATCTATGGCTAGTAAAAGAGTTTATAAACCATAGAGAAGTTGGAATACAGTAGGTTTAACACCAATATAAATAAAGAATTATTTCAATACATTACCTTGAAGTGGTGTTTTGTTTTTCTTTCGCTAACGGAGCTCATGAGATTTTCTGTTGCGTTTTGTGTTGTGAAGATTTCAAGTTTTTGGTAAAGATTTGATGGATTCTGGAACAAGGAGTGGCAAGAGCTTAATCTTGAGGATGCCCATGGCACCCCAAGGTAATCTAAGGACACCAAAAAGCCAAAGCTCGGGGATGCCCCGGAAGGGATCTCCTCTTTCGTCTTCGTCCATCGGTAACTTTACTTGGAGCTATATTTTTATTCACCACTTGATATGTGTTTTGCTTGGAGCGTCTTGTATGATTTGAGTCTTTGCTTTTTAGTTTACCACAATCATCCTTGCTGTACAAACCTTTTGAGAGATACACACATGATTTGAAATTTATTAGAATACTCTATGTGCTTCACTTATATCTTTTGAGCTATATAGTTTTTGCTCTAGTGCTTCACTTATATCTTTTAGAGCACGATGGTGGATTTGTTTTATAGAAACTATTGTTCTCTCATGCTTCACTTATATTATTTTGAGAGTCCTTTAGAACAACATGGAAACTATTGTCCTTTCATAATATAAGTGAAGCATGAGAGAACAATAGTTTCTATAAAACAAATCCACCATCGTGCTCTAAAAGATATAAGTGAAGCACTAGAGCAAAAACTATATAGCTCAAAAGATATAAGTGAAGCACATAGAGTATTCTAATAAATTTCAAATCATGTGAGTCTCTCTCAAAAGGTGTGTACATCAAGGATGATTGTGGTAAACTAAAAATCAAAGACTCAAATCATACAAGACGATCCAAGCAAAACACATATCATGTGGTGAATAAAAATATAGCTCCAAGTAAAGTTACCGATAGACGAAGACGAAAGAGGGGATGCCTTCCGGGGCATCCCCAGGCTTAGGCTTTTTGGTGTTCTTGAATTTTACCTTGGGGTGCCATGGGCATCCCCAAGCTTAGGCTCTTTCCACTCTTTGTTCCATAATCCATCAAATTTTTACCCAAAACTTGAAAACTTCACAACACAAAACTCAAGATAGAAAATCTCGTGAGCTCCGTTAGTGAAAGAAAACAAAACACCACTTAAAGGTACTGTAATGAACTCATTCTTTATTTATATTTGTGTTAAACCTACTGTATTCCAACTTCTCTATGGTTTATAAACTCTTTTACTAGCCATAGATTCATCAAAATAAGCAAACAACACACGAAAAACAGAATCTGTCAAAAACAGAACAGTCTGTAGTAATCTGTAGCTAACGCAACTTCTGGAACCCCAAAAATTCTAAAATAAATTTCTGGACGTGAGGAATGTATATATTAATCATATTCAAAAAGAATTAACGAAATAGCACCTTCCAAATAAAAATGGCAGCGATTCTCGTGAGCGCTAAAGTTTCTGTTTTTTACAGCAAGATCAAAAAGACTTTCCCCAAGTCTTCCCAACGGTTCTACTTGGCACAAACACTAATTAAACACAAAAAACACAACCACAACAAAGGATAGATAAATTATTTATTACTAAACAGGAGCAAAAGGCAAGGAATAAAAATAAAATTGGGTTGCCTCCCAACAAGCGCTATCGTTTAACGCCCCTAGCTAGGCATAAAAGCGAAGATAGATCTAGGTATTGCCATCTTGGGTAGGTAATTCTTCAATGAGACACCTATAACTCTTAGGAGTTTCTTTATTTTTATTAATTATCAAACTCCTAGACACAAAATCAAGAAAATCATTTTTAGCAAACGGTTCCTTAATGATATCAAAAAGATTGGGATGAACACTTATTGATTTTAAATCAGCAGTTTCCTTACTAGAGGATTCACCCTTATTTTTAGGAACACAAACAAGCTTCGCAATTTTAGTGGGAGGATATGGACTATTTTTAACGGAAGAAAAAGTGGACCCCAAGTTGGTGATAATTCCCTCAAGTTTATCGATTCTAGTAGAATCTTGATCTATTCTTTCATTAACTATGGGTTCTTTTTCCTTAAAAAAATTTAGAGTAACTCCCACCTTAGATCCGCATTGGGTAATTTGGTTATGGATCTTTCTATCCAAATTTTCAATCAACTCTACGGTGGAAACTTTATTTTCAATAATTTCAAGCCGTTGCATCACATGTTCCAAAGTTAAAATAGTTCCATTAACCAAAAGAGGTGGTGGGCCAAACAAATCTATCATAGCATTATAAGAATCAAAAGTATGGCTACCCAAGAAATTTCCTCCGGTAATGGTATCAAGAATATATCTATTCCAAGGAGTGATGCCTACATAAAAATTGCGAAGAAGAATGGAAGTAGATTGCTTCCTAGTAGATCTATTTTGAGCATTGCAAATTCTATAACAAGCATCTTTTAGATTTTCTTCCTCCCTTTGTTTAAAATTAAGAACTTCATTCTCAGGAGACAACGGAGAAGATAGAGGACTAGCCATACGACAAGGCAAGCGATCCAACACACAAGCAAACAAGAAATGGGCAAAAGAGGCAAATAGGGAAAGAGAAGGGGAACAGAGAGAGAGGGCGAATAAAATGGCAAAGGTGAAGTGGGGGGGAGAGGAAAACGAGAGGCAAATGGCAAATAATGTAATGCAAGGGATAAGAGTTTGTGATGGGTACTTGGTATGTCTTGACTTGGCAACGGCACCTGAAATGACTCGTTCTTGGGAGTCAAATCTTGACTTGACTTGGCGCGAATCTCCCCGGCAACGGCGCCAGAAATCCTTCTTGCTACCTCTTGAGCACTACGTTGGTTTTCCCTTGAAGAGGAAAGGGTGATGCAGCAAAGTAGCGTAAGTATTTCCCTCAGTTTTTGAGAACCAAGGTATCAATCCAGTAGGAGATCACGCTCAAGTCCCACGCACCTACACAAACAAATAAGAACCTCGCAACCAACGCGATAAAGGGGTTGTCAAGCCCTTCACGGTCACTTACGAGAGTGAGATCTGATAGATATGATAAGATAATATTTTTGGTATTTTTAAGATAAAGAGAAATAAAGATGCAAAGTAAAATAAACGGCAAAGGAAATAACTAAGTGTTGGAAGATTAATATGATGGAAGATAGACCCGGGGGCCATAGGTTTCACTAGTGGCTTCTCTCAAGAGCATAAGTATTACGGTGGGTAAATGAATTACCGTCGAGCAATTGATAGAATTGAGCATAGTTATGAGAATATCTAGGTATGATCATATATATAGGCATCACGTCCGAGAAAAGTAGACCGAAATGATTCTGCATCTACTACTATTACTCCACACATCGACCGCCATCCAGCATGCATCTAGAGTATTAAGTTCATAAGAACAGAGTAATGCTTTAAGGAAGATGACATGATGTAGAGGGATAAACTCATGCAATATGATATAAACCCCATCTTTTTATCCTCGATGGCAACAATACAATACGTGTTGGTTCCCTTTCTGTCACTGGTATCGAGCACCGCAAGATTGAACCCAAAGCTAAGCACTTCTCCCATTGCAAGAAAGATCAATCTAGTACGCCAAACCAAACTGATAATTCGAAGAGACTTGCATAGATAAACCAATCATACATAAAAGAATTCATAGGAGAATCAAATATTGTTCATAGATAATCTGGATCATAAACCCACAATTCATCGGATCTCGACAAACACACCGCAAAAGAAGATTACATCAAATAGATCTCTAAGAAGATCGAGGAGAACTTTGTATTGAGATCCAAAGAGAGAGAAGAAGCCATCTAGCTAATAACTATGGACCCGTAGGTCTGAAGTAAACTACTCACACATCACTGGAGAGGCCATGGAGTTGATGTAGAGGCCCTCCGTGATCAATGCCCCCTCCGGTGGAGCTCCAGAAAAGGCCCCGAGATGGGATCTCTCGAGTACAGAAGGTTGCGGCGGTGGAATTAGGTCTTTGTGGTGCTCCTGGATGTTTGGGGGGTACGTGGATATATATATAGGAGGAAGAAGTAGGTCGGTGGAGGAACGGAGGGCCCACGAGGGTGGAGGGCGCGCCCAGGGGGGTAGGCGCGCCCCCTGCCTCGTGCCGTCCTCCATTGTTTCTTGATGCACACTCCAAGTCTCCTGGATCATGTTTGTTGAGAAAATCACGTTCCCGAAGGTTTCATTCCGTTTGAACTTCATTTGATATTCCTTTTCTTTGAAACCCTAAAATAGGGAAAAACAGCAATTTGGGCTGGGCCTCCAGTTAGTAAGTTAGTGCCAAAAATGATATAAAGGTGTAAAATAAAGCCCATTGACATCCAAAATAGATAATATAATAGCATGGAGCAATCAAAAACTATAGATACGTGCTACGTCTTGAGCTTGCATTGGTTTTCCCCGAAGAGGAAGGGATGATGCAGCAGAGTAGCGTAAGTATTTCCCTCAGTTTTTGAGAACCAAGGTATCAATCTAGCAGGAGCCCACGCTCAAGTCCCTCATACCTGCACAAAGCGATAGCTACTCGCAACCAACGCGATTAGGGGTTGTCAATCCCTTCACGGTCACCTACGAGAGTGAGATCTGATAGATATAATATTTTTTGGTATTTTTGGTATAAAGATGCAAAGTAAAAAGTAAAAGCAAAGTAAAAAAGCAAAGCAAGATTAAAGTGATGGAGATTGATATGATGAGAATAGACCCGGGGCCATAGGTTTCACTAGTGACTTCTCTCAAGAGCATAAGTATTCTACGGTGGGTGAACAAATTACTGTTGAGCAATTGACAGAATTGAGCATAGTTATGAGAATATCTAGGCATGATCATGTATATAGGCATCACGTCCGTGACAAGTAGATCGAAACGCCCCTAGGGGGGCGCCCCCACCCTCGTGACCGCCTCTTTTGTTCCTTGGAGCAGGGTCCAAGTCTCCTGGATCACGTTCGGTGAGAAAATCATGTTTCCGAAGATTTTATTCCGTTTGGACTCCGTTTGATATTCCGTTTCTTCGAAACACTGAAATAGGCAAAAAACAACAATTCTGGGCTAGGCCTCCGGTTAATAGGTTAGTCCCAAAAATAATATAAACGTGGAAAATAAAGCCCAATATAGTCCAAAACAGTAGATAATATAGCGTGGAGCAATCAAAAATTATAGATACGTTGGAGACGTATCAGGCATCCCCAAGCTTAATTCCTGCTCGTCCTCGAGTAGGTAAATGATAAAAAGAGAATTTTTGATGCAGAGTGCTACTTGGCATAATTTCAATGCAAATCTTCTTAATTGTGGTATGAATATTCATATTAGAAAGATTCAAGACAAAAGTTTATATTGACATAAAAATAATAATACTTCAAGCATACTAACAAAGCAATTATGTCTTCTCAAAATAACATGGCCAAAGAAAGTTATCCCTACAAAATCATATAGTATGGCTATGCTCCATCTTCACCACACAAAGTATTCAAATCATGCACAACCCCGATGACAAGCCAAGCAATTGTCTCATACTCTAACTTTTTCAAAACTTTTTCAATCTTCACGCAATACATGAGCGTGAGCCGTGGATATAGCACTATAGGTGGAATAGAATGGTGGTTGTGGAGAAGACAAAAAAGAGGGGAAGATAGTCTCACATCAACTAGGCGTATCAACGGGCTATGGAGATGCCCATCAATAGATATCAATGTGAGTGAGTAGGGATTGCCATGCAACGGATGCACTAGAGCTATAAATGTATGAAAGCTCAACAAAAGAAACTAGTGGGTGTTCATCCAACTTTCTTTCTCACGAAGACCTAGGGCAATTTTTGAGGAAGCCCATCATTGGAATATACAAGCCAAGTTCTATAATGTAAAATTCCCACTAGTATATGAAAGTGACAACATATGAGACTCTCTATATGAAGAACATGGTGCTACTTTGAAGCACAATATATGAGACTCGCTATATCATGGTGCTACTTTGAAGCACAAGTGTGGAAAAAAGGATAGTAGCATTGCCCCTTTTTTATTTATTTTCTTTTTTTGGACCTTCTTTTTTTTTCTTTGGCCTTTCTCTTCTTTTTTATTGGGACAATGCTCTATTGAATGATGATCATCACACTTTTATTTATTTACAACTCAATGATTACAACTCGATTCTAAAACAAAGTATGACTCTATATGGATGCCTCCGGTGGTGTACCGGGATATGCAATGAATCAAGAGTGACAAGTATGAAGAAATTATGAACGGTGGCTTTGCCACAAATACTATGTCAACTACATGATCATGCTAAGCAATATGACAATGATGAATGTGTCATGATGAACTACATGGTGGAAAGTTGCATGGCAATATATCTCGGAATGGCTATGGAAATGCCATAATAGGTAGGTATGGTGGCTATTTTTATGAAGGTATATGGTAGGTGTATGATATCGGCGAAAGGTGCGCAGTATTAGAGAGGCTAGCAAAGGTGGAAGGGTGAGAGTGCGTATAATCCATGGACTCAACATTAGTCATAAAGAACTCAGATACTTATTGCAAAAATCTAGAAGTTATCAAAGCAAAGTATTACGCGCATGCTCCTAGGGGGATAGATTGGTAGGAAAAGACCATCGCTCGTCCCCGACCGCCACTCATTAGGAAGACAATCAATAAATAAATCATGCTCCGACTTCGTCACATAACGGTTCACCATATGTGCATGCTACGGGAATCACAAACTTTAACACAAGTATTCTTTAAATTCACAAATACTCAACTAGCATGACTTTAATATTATCACCTCCATATCTCAAAACAATTATCATGCTTCAATCTTTTCTTAGTATTCAACACACTCAAAAGAAAGTTTCACAAATCTTGAATACCAAGCATATTATTATTAAGCAAATTACCATGCTATTTAAGACTCTCAAAATAATTTAAGTGAAGCATGAGAGATCAATAGTTTCTTTAAAACTAATCCAGCACCATGCTCTAAAAGATCTAAGTGAAGCACACAGAGCAAAATTATAACGCTCAAAAGATATAAGTGAAGCACATAGAGCAAAACTATCTAGCTCAAAAGATATAAGTGAGGCACATAGAGCAAAACTACTTAGCTCGAAAGATATAAATGAAGTACATAGAGTATTCTATCAAATTTTAATTCATGTATGGCTCTCTCAAAAGGTGTGTACAGCAAGGATGATTGTGGCATACTAAGACACAAATACACAAATAATACAAGACGCTCCAAGCAAAACACATATCATGTTGGTGAATAAAAATATAGCTCCAAGTAAATTACTGATGGAAGTGGACGAAAGAGGGGATGCCTTCCGGGGCATCCCCAAGCTTTGACTTCTTGGTGTCCTTGGATTATCTTGGGGGTGCCATGGGCATCCCCAAGCTTAGGCTCTTGACACTCCTTGTTCCATGATCCATCAAAAGAATTCACCCAAAACTTGAAAACTTCACAACACAAAACTCAAAATAGAAAACTCGTGAGCTGTGTTAGCGAAAGAAAACAAAAGACCACTTCAAGGTACTGTAATAAACTCATTATTTATTTATATTGGTGTTAAACCTACTGTATTTCAACTTCTCTATGGATTATAAACTATTTTACTAGCAATAGATTCATCAAAATAAGCAAACAACACACGAAAAACAGAATCTGTCAAAAACAGAACAGTCTGTAGTAATCTGTAGCTAGCGCAAGATCTGGAACTCCAAAAATTCTAAAATAAATTTCTGGACGTGAGGAATTTATATATTAATCATGTGAAAAAATAATTAACTAAATATTACTCTTCAAATAAAAATGACAGCAGTTCTCATGAGCGCTAAAATTTCTGTTTTTTACAGCAAGTTCAACAAGACTTTCCCCATGTCTTCCCAACGGTTCTACTTGGCACAAACACTAATTAAACACAAAAAACACAACCAAAACAGAGGCTAAATAATTTATTTATTACTAAGCAGGAGCAAAAATCAAGGAATAAAAATAAAATTGGGTTGCCTCCCAACAAGCGCTATCGTTTAACGCCCCTAGCTAGGCATAAAAGCGAGGATAGATCTAGGTATTGCCATCTTTGGTAGGCAATCCATAAGTGGCTCTCATGATGGTTTCATATGGTAGTTTATTTTCTTTCTTGGAAAGTGTTCCATGCCCTTTTTTAATGGAAATTGAAATCTAATATTCCCTTCCTTCATATCAATAATCGCACCAACCGTTCTAAGGAAAGGACTACCGAGAATAATAGGGCAAGAAGGATTGCAATCTATATCAAGAACAATGAAATCTACGGGCACATAATTTGTAACACCCTCAATGCGACTATATCTCCCACGTGTCGAGGCACGACTTAGAGGCATAATCGCATTGAAGGCATACGTCGCAAGTTAGGGAATCTTCACAACATCCCATGTAATATAAATAATAAAGGGGAGATAAAATAGTTGGCTTACACTCGCCACGTCAATCAAGTACATAAATAACATTACATCATCCAAACACTCATGGCCCGACTACGGCGCCAAAATAAAAGATAACCCAACATGCGACACGGTCCCAATCACCCCCTACTGGGCACCACTACTGATCATCAGGAAAGGAAACATAGTAACGTTGAGAGTCCTCGTAGAACTCCCACTTGAGCTCAAGCGCGTCACCTGGAGCGGAATCATCAGGCCCTGCATCTGGTGTAATAGTATTCTGTGAGCCACAGGGACTCAGCAATCTCGCACCCTCGCGATCAAGACTATTTAAGCTTATAGGTAAGGCAAGGTAAAAATATGTGGAGCTGCAGCAAGCGACTAGCATATATGGTGGCTATCCTGTTCGCAAAAGAGAGCGAGAAGAGGAGGCAAAGCGCGAGCGAGAAACTAGAGAACAACCTGCGCAAACATTACTCCAACACCGTGTCCACCTCCCGGACTCCGCCGAGAAGAGGCCATCACGGTAACACACTCAGTTGATTCATTTTAAATTAAGTTAAGGTTCAAGTTATCTACAACCGGACATTAACAAATTCCCATCTGCCCATAACCGCGGGCACGGCTTTCGAAAGTTCAAATCCCTGCAGGGGAGTCCCAACTTAGCCCATGACAAGCTCTCACGGTCAACGAAGGAATAGACCTCCTCCCAAGACGTTCTGATCAGACTCAGTATCTTGGTTCTTCAAGACACTTCGACAGGTTAAAACAAGACCAGCAACACCGCCCGAATGTGCCGACAAATCCCGATAGGAGCTGCACATATCTCTTCCTCAGGGCACACTCAGATTGTCCAAACTTCCGGTAGGCCAGCCCAGAGTTGCCCTTGGTAGCCACCGGTGGCTGACGGTTTGGACCAACACTCAGAGGAGCACTGGCCCGGGGGGGGGGGGGGGTTAAAATAAAGATGACCCTTGAGTGTGCAGAACCCAAGGGAAAGAAAAGGCTAGGTGGCAAGTGGTAAAACCAAGGTTGGGCATTGCTGGAAAAGCTTTAATCAAGGCGAACTATCAAGGGGTTCCCATTATAACCCAACCGCGTAAGGAACGCAAAATCCGGGAACATAACACCGATATGACGGAAACTAGGGCGGCAAGAGTGGAACAAAACACTAGGCGAGAGGCCGAGCCTTCCACCCTTTACCAAGTATATAGATGCATTAAGATAACAAGATAATATAATGATATCCCAACAAGTAAATAAATGTTCCAACAAGGAACGGCCTTTAATCTTCACCTGCAACTAGCAACGCTATAAGAGGGGCTGAGCAAACTGGTAACATAGCCAATCAACGGTTTGCTAGGACATGGTGGGTTAGAGGTTTGACATGGCAATTTTGGGAGGCTTGAAAGCAAGTGGTAGGCATCGTAGCATTGGCATAGCAAAAGAGCGAGCTAACTAGCATAGCAAAAATAGTAGTGATTTTGAGGGTATCATCATCTTGCCTGCACAGTTGCCAGAGTTGACTGGATCCTCGAAAGCAAACTCAACGGGCTCCTCGTTAGCGAACTCGTCTCCCGGCTCTACCCAAACAATACAAACAAGCAACAAAGGCACAGTCAACCACGTGCAAGGATCAAACGATATGATGCAATGATGATATGCTATGCGGGATGCGATGCGGGATGCAAAATGCAAGATATGACAGGAAATGCAAGAACCTGGCCTCAACTTGGAAATCCAAGTGTGCCACTGGAAAGATGAGATGAACTCACTTGAAAACGATATAAAGAACACCGGAATCGGAGTTACGGTTTGGAAATGGCAAGCGATTCAAAAATGACACCGGTCTGTGATTTACAGCAAGTAACCATCTAAATGCAATGAGATGAACATGCTACAGCACCCAAACATGACAACAAAATACATGGCAGGGGTGCATTCAAGATGCTTAACAAAAGTCTAGCACTAAGCTACGGCCAATTCATCCATTAACAGGTTCAAACAAGCATGGCAAAAATGCATATGGCAAACAGATCTCAGACTTAGTGAAATTAACACCTGCCTGGAATTTCAGATCAGGTAGCACTCTTCGGAGCAACAAAGCTACAAGCTACAGGACCTGCACATGGTAAAGTAAAGCATGGCATGGAGCTACTCAAAGAGCTTAACAAAAGTCCCTTAGTGACCTTGAGCCAAAAGGGATCAAAAAATACATTTGCAAGCATGTGAACATAGCAAAAACATAATCAGATCACAGGCTTAGTGAAAACTGGCACATGCTGAAAACAGATATCAAGTAGGCATGTTTACGAGCTCGATACACTCACTATGGAGCAAGTCATGACAAACTAAGCATACACCCATTAAGAACACACAAAATTCAAGCTAGACATGGCAAGAACAATAGCATAGCATGCACGGATCAACTACAACATCATCGGCAAAATTGCAAACAAGTTGACAATCTGCCTAGATTCACAAAGTAGCAAAAGTAGAGCTCGATTGACTCAAGCTAGGGTGCTCCATAAATGAAAAAAAAGACATGGATGGATAGAGCACTACAAGATTAACAAAACATCCTTACTGATCATCCTCAAAAGAGGCACGGATCACTAGGAAACAACATGAACATATGGCCATATGAGATAAACAGTTCAAGGACTTAGTGGAAATGCTAAGTCCCTGAAAACAGAATTAGCAAGTGCACCACTTTGCAAGCTTGTGCTAGTCACCACACACATCACAAAAATACATGGGTTGCATCTCTGGAAAGATGACAAAACCCTTAACAAAATATATGTAGAGCATCAGGGCATATCATGCACACATTAATCATGGCAAAAAAGACAAAAAGCTAAATGGAGTAGCAGATCTGACAATTATCTCAAGTAGCTCTCTTCTAACAGCATTTCGGGCATCAAGATGAACTCAAATGAAAATGATGTAATGGAATGAAATGATGTACTCTCTGAGATGAACATTTTGATATGCTATATGCATGAATCGGAGCTACGGATGCAAAGTTACGAGGCTATGAACATGAGCACTTGGATCTGGAATTTCGGGACTTAGAGAAAAAAAACACCTCAGAATCTAGGGTTTACTGTTCACGACACGCGAACCGAGGTCGGATCCGAGCTCGCCGGAGATGCACTGTTCGCCGGAGTTCGAGGTCGCCGGCAATGGCATCGTGGTGGACGGACTCGGCGGGATCTCGCTGGAGTCGAGGGAGGGGAGGAGGCCGGCGCCGGGAGGCGGCGGGCGGCGGACGGCGGCGCTCGGTGGCGGTGCTCGGTGGCGGCGGTGCGGAAGCGGCGAGGAGGCCCGGTCGAGGAGGCGGTGGCCGGCGATGGGGCGCAGCGTCGCCGGCCGGCGAAGGGCGGCGCGCGGCGTCGCGGGCGTGGAAGAGGCGAAGGCGTGCGGCGGCGGAGGGAGTGGGCTGCGGGGGCTGGCCTTGGGCTCCCGGGACGCGCGGTGGGAGGCGGCGGCGGACACTTGGCGGCGTCTGATTGGCGGCGATGGGATCCGGACGTTGTCCGGCTCCGTCCGGACACGTCCGGCGACGGCGGAGACGGATTTTTTTAGGGTTTCGGGGAGGGGGATCCGAGATTTTCGAGGAGGACCTATTTATAGGCATAGAGGGAGCTAGGAGAGTCCAAATGAGGAGCGGTTTTCGGCCACGCGATCGTGATCGAATGCTCTAGATGATGGAGAAGGCTTAGGTGGGTTTTGGGCCAAATTGGAGGGGTGTTGGGCTGCAACACACACGAGGCCTTATCGGTCCCTCGGTTAACCGTTGGAGTATCAAACGAAGTCCAAATGATACGAAACTTGACAGGCGGTCTACCGGTAGTAAACCAAGTCCGCTTGGCAAGTCTCGGTCCAATCTGGAAATTTTTAATCCCCACACACGAAAGAAAGTTGGAAATGACCATCGGAGGAGAACGAAGCGCCGGAATGCAAAACGGACAACGGGGAAAATGCTTGAACGCATGGGACGAACACGTATGCAAATGCAATGCACATGATGACATGATATGAGATGCACGACAACGATAACAACACATCGAGACAAAGACCCACACCCGAGAAAATAAAATAACTTAACGCCGGAAACGGCAAGAGTTTGAGTACAAATTGGGAAAGTTACATCTGGGGAGTTACAACACTCCACCACTACGAAAGGATCTCGTCCCGAGATCTAGGACTGAAAGAACGCCGGGTACTCAGAACGGAGGTGATCCTCGCGTTCCCAGGTAGCTTCACGGTCGGAATGGTGTGACCACTTGACTTTGAGAAATTTGATTGACTTGTTGCGAGTCTTGCGTTCAGTCTCTTCAAGAATAGCAAATGGGTGCTCACGATAAAAGAGATCTTCTTGGAGCTCAATGTCCTCGAAGTTGACGGTGCGGTCAGGAGTCTTGAAGCACTTTTGAAGCTGAGAGACATGGAACACGTCATGAACATTTGCAAAGTTTGAAGGAAGCTCGAGTTGATAGGCGAGGTCGCCTCTCTTGCTGACAATCTTGAAAGGTCCCACGTATCTAGGGGCAAGCTTCCCTTTGACACCGAAGCGACGAGTACCTTTCATAAGAGAGACGCGGAGGTAAACATGATCTCCGATCTCGAAAGCCAAATCACGGTGCTTACTATCATAGTAGCTCTTCTGGCGGGATTGGGCTGCTTTGAGGTTATCACGAATGACTTTGCACATTTCTTCTGCCTCTGTGTTAAGTCATTACCCAGAAGCTGACGTTCACTGGTTTCAGACCAGTTGAGAGGGGTACGTGAAGGAAATATGCCCTAGAGGCAATAATAAACTTATTATTTATTTCCTTATATCATGATAAATGTTTATTATTCATGCTAGAATTGTATTAACCGGAAACATAATACATGTGTGAATACATAGACAAACAGAGTGTCACTAGTATGCCTCTACTTGACTAGCTCGTTAATCAAAGATGGTTATGTTTCCTAACCATGAACAAAGAGTTGTTATTTGATTAACGGGATCACATCATTAGGAGAATGATGTGATTGACATGACCCATTCCATTAGCTTAGCACCCGATCGTTTAGCATGTTGCTATTGCCTTCTTCATGACTTATACATGTTCCTATGACTATGAGATTATGCAACTCCCGTTTGCCGGAGGAACACTTTGTGTGCTACCAAACGTCACAACGTAACTGGGTGATTATAAAGGAGCTCTACAGGTGTGTCCAAAGGTACATGTTGGGTTGGCGTATTTCGAGATTAGGATTTGTCACTCCGATTGTCGGAGAGGTATCTCTGGGCCCTCTCGGTAATGCACATCACATAAGCCTTGCAAGCATTGCAACTAATGAGTTAGTTGTGAGATGATGTATTATGAAACGAGTAAAGAGACTTGCCTATTAAGATACCGACGATCGAAACTCGGGCAAGTAACATACCGATGACAGAGGGAACAACGTATGTTTTTATGCGGTCTGACCGATAAAGATCTCCGTAGAATATGTGGGAGCCAATATGAGCATCCAGGTTCCGCTATTGGTTATTGACTGGAGACGTGTCTCGGTCATGTCTACATTGTTCTCGAACCCGTAGGGTCCGCACGCTTAAGGTTTCAATGACAGTTATATTATGAGTTTATGAGTTTTGATGTACCGAAGGAGTTCGGAGTCCCGGATGAGATCGGGGACATGACGAAGAGTCTCGAAATGGTCGAGACGTAAAGATCGATATATTGGACGACTATATTCGGACATCGGAAAGGTTCCGAGTGATTCGGGTATTTTTCGGAGTACCGGAGAGTTACGGGAATACGTATTGGGCCTTATTGGGCCATACGGGAAAGAAGAAAAAGGGCCTCAAGGGTGTCCGCACCCCTCCCCTTGGTCTGGTCCGAATTGGACTAGGGAAGGGGGGCGCCCCCTTCCTTCCTTCTCCTTTTCCCTTCCTCTTTTCCTATTCCATATGGGAGGTGGAATCCTACTAGGACTAGGGAGTCCTAGTAGGACTCCACACTTGGCGCGCCCCCTCCTAGGGCTGGCCCCCTCCTCCCTTGCTCCTTTATATACGGGGGCAGGGGGGCACCTCTAGACAAAAGTTGATCCACATGATCATATTCTTAGCCATGTGCGGTGCCCCCTTCCACCATAATCCTCGATAATATTGTAGCGGTGCTTAGGAGAAGCCCTGCGACGGTAGTACATCAAGATCGTCACCACGCCGTCGTGCTGACGGAACTCTTCCCCGACACTTTGCTGGATCGGAGTCCGGGGATCGTCATCGAGCTGAACGTGTGCTAGAACTCGGAGGTGCCGTAGTTTCGGTGCTTGATCGGTCGGGCCGTGAAGACGTACGACTACATCACCCGCGTTGTGCTAACGCTTCCGCTGTCGATCTACAAGGGTACGTAGATCAGACTCTGCCCTCTTGTTGCTATGCATCACCATGATCTTGCGTGTGCATAGGAATTTTTTTGAAATTACTACGTTCCCCAACAGCGGCATCCGAGCCTAGGTTTTATATGTTGATGTTATATGCACGAGTAGAACACAAGTGAGTTGTGGGCTATATAAGTCATACTGCTTACCAGTATGTCATACTTTGGTTCGGCGGTATTGTTGGACGAAGCGGCCCGGACCGACATTACGCGTACGCTTACGCGAGACCGGTTCTCCCGACGTGCTTTGCACATAGGTGGCTTGCGGGTGACAGTTTCTCCAACTTTAGTTGAACAGAGTGTGGCTACGCCCGGTCCTTGCGAAGGTTAAAACAGCACCAACTTGACAAACTATCGTTGTGGTTTTGATGCGTAGGTAAGATTGGTTCTTGCTTAAGCCCGTAGCAGCCACGTAAAACTTGCAACAACAAAGTAGAGGACGTCTAACTTGTTTTTGCAGGTCATGTTGTGATGTGATATGGTCAAGACATGATGCTGAATTTTATTGTATGAGATGATCATGTTTTGTAACCGAGTTATCGGCAAGTGGAAGGAGCCATATGGTTGTCGCTTTATTGTATGCAATGCAATCGCGCTGTAATGCTTTACTTTATTACTAAGCGGTAGCGATAGTCGTGGAAGCATAAGACTGGCAAGACGACAACGATGCTATGATGGAGATCAAGGTGTCGCGCCGGTGACGATGGTGATCACGACGGTGCTTCGAAGATGGAGATCACAAGCACAAGATGATGATGGCCATATCATATCACTTATATTGATTGCATGTGATGTTTATCTTTTATGCATCTTATCTTGCTTTGATTGACGGTAGCATTATAAGATGATCTCTCACTAATTATCAAGAAGTGTTCTCCCTGAGTATGCACCGTTGCGAAAGTTCTTCGTGATGAGACACCACGTGATGATCGGGTGTGATAGGCTCTACGTTCAAATACAACGGGTGCAAAATAGTTGCACACGCGGAATACTCAGGTTATACTTGACGAGCCAAGCATATACAGATATGGCCTCGGAACACAGAGACCGAAAGGTCAAGCGTGAATCATATAGTAGATATGATCAACATAATGATGTTCACCAATGAAACTACTCCATCTCACGTGATGATCGGACATGGTTTAGTTGATTTGGATCACGTAATCACTTAGAGGATTAGAGGGATGTCTATCTAAGTGGGAGTTCTTTAAGTAAATTAATTGAACCTAAATTTATCATGAAACTTAGTACCTGATAGTATCTTGCTTGTTTATGCTTGATTGTAGATAGATGGCTCGTGCTGTTGTTCCGTTGAATTTTAATGCGTTCCTTGAGAAAGGAAAGTTGAAAGATGATGGTAGCAATTACACGGACTGGGTCCGTAACTTGAGGATTATCCTCATTGTTGCACAGAAGAATTACGTCCTGGAAGCACCGCTGGGTGCCAGGCCTGCTGCTGGAGCAGCACCAGATGTTATGAACGTCTCGCAGAGCAAAGCTGATGACTACTCGATAGTTCAGTGTGCCATGCTTTACGGCTTAGAATCGGGACTTCAACGATGTTTTGAACGTCATGGAGCATATGAGATGTTCCAGGAGTTGAAGTTAATATTTCAAGCAAATGACCGGATTGAGAGATATGAAGTCTCCAATAAGTTCTATAGCTGCAAGATGGAGGAGAACAGTTCTGTCAGTGAGCATATACTCAAAATGTCTGGGTATAATAATCACTTGATTCAATTGGGAGTTAATCTTCCAGATGATTGCGTCATTGACAGAATTCCCCAATCACTGCCACCAAGCTACAAGAGCTTCGTGATGAACTATAATATGCAAGGAATGAATAAGACTATTCCCGAGCTCTTCGCAATGCTGAAAGCTGCGGAGGTAGAAATCAAGAAGGAGCATCAAGTGTTGATGGTCAACAAGACCACTAGTTTCAAGAAAAAGGGCAAAGGGAAGAAGAAGGGGAACTTCAAGAAGAACGGCAAGCAAGTTGCTACTCAAGAGAAGAAACCCAAACCTGGACCTAAGCCTGAAACTGAGTGCTTCTACTGCAAGCATACTGGTCACTGGAAGCGGAACTGCCCCGAGTATTTGGCGGATAAGAAGGATGGCAAGGTGAACAAAGGTATATGTGATATACATGTTATTGATGTGTACCTTACTAATGCTCGCAGTAGCACCTGGGTATTTGATACTGGTTCTGTTGCTAATATTTGCAACTCGAAACAGGGACTACGGATTAAGCGAAGATTGGCTAAGGACGAGGTGACGATGCGCGTGGGAAACGGTTCCAAAGTCGATGTGATCGCAGTCGGCACGCTACCTCTACATCTACCTTCGGGATTAATATTAGACCTAAATAATTGTTATTTGGTGCCAGCAGTAAGCATGAACATTATATCTGGATCTTGTTTGATGCGAGACGGTTATTCATTTAAATCTGAGAATAATGGTTGTTCTATTTATATGAGTAATATCTTTTATGGTCATGCACCCTTAAAGAGTGGTCTATTTTTATTGAATCTCGATAGTAGTGACACACATATTCATAGTGTTGAAGCCAAAAGATGCAGAGTTGATAATGATAGTGCAACTTATTTGTGGCACTGCCGTTTAGGTCATATCGGTGTAAAGCGCATGAAGAAACTCCATACTGATGGACTTTTGGAACCACTTGATTATGAATCACTTGGTACTTGCGAACCGTGCCTCATGGGCAAGATGACTAAAACACCGTTCTCCGGTACTATGGAGAGAGCAACAGATTTGTTGGAAATCATACATACAGATGTATGTGGCTCGATGAATATTGAGGCTCGTGGCGGATATCGTTATTTTCTCACCTTCACAGATGACTTAAGAAGATATGGGTATATCTACTTAATGAAACATAAGTCTGAAATGTTTGAAAAGTTCAAAGAATTTCAGAGTGAAGTTGAAAATCATCATAACAAGAAAATAAAGTTTCTATGATCTGATTGTGGAGGAGAATATTTGAGTTACGAGTTTGGTGTACATTTGAAACAATGCGGAATAGTTTCGCAACTCACGCCACCCGGAACACCACAGCGCCATGGTGTGTCCGAACGTCGTAATCGTACTTTACTAGATATGGTGCGATCTATGATGTCTCTTACTGATTTACCACTATCGTTTTGGGGATACGCTCTAGAGACAACCGCATTCATGTTAAATAGGGCACCATCAAAATCCGTTGAGACGACGCCTTATGAACTGTGGTTTGGCAAGAAACCAAAGTTGTCGTTTCTGAAAGTTTGGGGCTGCGATGCTTATGTGAAAAAGCTTCAACCTGATAAGCTCGAACCCAAATCGGAGAAATGTGTCTTCATAGGATATCCAAAGGAGACTATTGGATACACCTTCTATCACAGATCCGAAGGCAAGACTTTTGTTGCTAAGTTCGGAAACTTTCTGGAGAAGGAGTTTCTCTCGAAAGAAGTGAGTGGGAGGAAAGTAGAACTTGACGAGGTAACTGTACCTGCTCCCTTATTGGAAAGTAGTGCATCACAGAAAACTGTTTCAGTGACACCTACACCAGTTAGTGAGGAAGCTAATGATGATGATCATGAAACTTCAGAACAAGATACTACTGAACCTCGTAGATCAACCAGAGTGAGATCCGCGCCAGAGTGGTACGGTAATCCTGTTCTGGAAGTCATGCTACTAGATCATGATGAACCAACGAACTATGAAGAAGCGATGGTGACCCCAGATTCCACAAAATGGCTTGTAGCCATGAAATCTGAGATGGGATCCATGTATGAGAACAAAGTATGGACTTTGGTTGACTTGCCCGATGATCGGCAAACAATTGAGAATAAATGGATCTTCAAGAAGAAGACTGACGCTGACGGTAATATTACTGTCTACAAAGCTCGACTTGTCGCAAAAGGTTTTCGGCAAGTTCAAGGGATTGACTACGATGAGACCTTCTCACCCGTAGCGATGCTTAAGTCTGTCCGAATCATGTTAGCAATTGCCACATTTTATGATTATGAAATTTGGCAGATGGATGTCAAAACTGCATTCCTGAATGGATTTCTGAAAGAAGAGTTGTATATGATGCAACTAGAAGGTTTTGTCGATCCAAAGGGAGCTAACAAAGTGTGCAAGCTCCAGCGATCCATTTATGGACTGGTGCAAGCCTCTCGGAGTTGGAATAAACGTTTTGATAGTGTGATCAAAGCATTTGGTTTTATACAGACTTTTGGAGAAGCCTGTATTTACAAGAAAGTGAGTGGAAGCTCTGTAGCATTTCTGATATTATATGTGGATGACATATTACTAATTGGAAATGATATAGAATTTCTGGATAGCATAAAGGGATACTTGAATAAGAGTTTTTCAATGAAAGACCTCGGTGAAGCTGCTTACATATTAGGCATTAAGATCTATAGAGATATATCAAGACGCTTAATTGGACTTTCACAAACCACATACCTTGACAAAATTTTGAAGAAGTTCAAAATGGATCAAGCAAAGAAAGGGTTCTTGCCTGTATTACAAGGTGTGAAGTTGAGTAAGACTCAATGCCCGACCACTGCAGAAGATAGAGAGAATATGAAAGATGTTCCCTATGCTACAGCCATAGGCTCTATCATGTATGCAATGCTGTGTACCAGACCTGATGTGTGCCTTGCTATAAGTCTAGCAGGGAGGTACCAAAGTAATCCAGGAGTGGATCACTGGACAGCGGTCAAGAACATCCTGAAATACCTGAAAAGGACTAAGGATATGTTTCTCATATATGGAGGTGACAAAGAGCTCATCGTAAAAGGTTACATTGATGCAAGCTTTGACACTGATCCGGACGATTCTAAATCGCAAACCAGATACGTGTTTACATTAAACGGTGGAGCTGTAAGTTGGTGTAGTTCTAAACAAAGCGTTGTAGCGGGATCTACATGTGAAGCGGAGTACATAGCTGCTTCGGAAGCAGCAAATGAAGGAGTCTGGATGAAGGAGTTCATATCCGATCTAGGTGTCATACCTAGTGCATCGGGTCCAATGAAAAATCTTTTGTGACAATACTGGTGCAATTGCCCTGGCAAAGGAATCCAGATTTCACAAGAGAACCAAGCACATCAAGAGACGCTTCAATTCCATCCGGGATCTAGTCCAGGTGGGAGACATAGAGATTTGCAAGATACATAAGGATCTCAATGTTGCAGACCCGTTGACTAAGCCTCTTCCACGAGCAAAACATGATCAGCACCAAGGCTCCATGGGTGTTAGAATCATTACTGTGTAATCTAGATTATTGACTCTAGTGCAAGTGGGAGACTGAAGGAAATATGCCCTAGAGGCAATAATAAAGTTATTATTTATTTCCTTATATCATGATAAATGTTTATTATTCATGCTAGAATTGTATTAACCGAAAACATAATACATGTGTGAATACATAGACAAACAGAGTGTCACTAGTATGCCTCTACTTGACTAGCTCGTTAATCAAAGATGGTTATGTTTCCTAACCATGAACAAAGAGTTGTTATTTGATTAACGGGATCACATCATTAGGAGAATGATGTGATTGACATGACCCATTCCATTAGCTTAGCACCCGATCGTTTAGTATGTTGCTATTGCTTTCTTCATGACTTATACATGTTCCTATGACTATGAGATTATGCAACTCCCGTTTGCCGGAGGAACACTTTGTGTGCTACCAAACGTCACAACGTAACTGGGTGATTATAAAGGAGCTCTACAGGTGTCTCCAAAGGTACATGTTGGGTTGGCGTATTTCGAGATTAGGATTTGTCACTCCGATTGTCGGAGAGGTATCTCTGGGCCCTCTCGGTAATGCATATACATGTTCCTATGACTATGAGATTATGCAACTCCCGAATACCGGGAGGAACACTTAGTGTGCTAGCAAACGTCACAACGTAACTGGGTGATTATAACGATGCTCTACAGGTGTCTCCAATGGTGTTTGTTGAGTTGGCATAGATCGAGATTAGGATTTGTCTCTTCGATTGTCGGAGAGGTATCTCTGGGCCCTCTCGGTAATGCACATCACATAAGCCTTGCAAGCATTGCAACTAATGAGTTAGTTGTGAGATGATGTATTACGGAACGAGTAAAGAGACTTGCCGGTAACGAGATTGAACTAGGTATTAAGATACCGACGATCGAATCTCGGGCAAGTAACATACCGATGACAAAGGGAACAACGTATGTTGTTATGCGGTCTGACCGATAAAGATCTTCGTAGAATATGTGGGAGCCAATATGAGCATCCAGGTTCCGCTATTGGTTATTGACTGGAGACGTGTCTCGGTCATGTCTACATTGTTCTCGAACACGTAGGGTCCGCACGCTTAAGGTTTCAATGACAGTTATATTATGAGTTTATGAGTTTTGATGTACCGAAGGAGTTCGGAGTCCCGGATGAGATCGGGGACATGACGAGGAGTCTCGAAATGGTCGAGACATAAAGATCGATATATTGGACGACTATATTCGGACATCGGAAAGGTTCCGAGTGATTCGGGTATTTTTCGGAGTACCGGAGAGTTACGGGAATACGTATTGGGCCTTATTGGGCCATACGGGAAAGAAGAAAAAGGGCCTGAAGGGTGGCCGCACCCCTCCCCTTGGTCTGGTCCGAATTGGACTAGGGAAGGGGGGCGCCCCCTTCCGTCCTTCTCCTTTTCCCTTCCTCTTTTCCTATTCCATATGGGAGGTGGAATCCTACTAGGACTAGGGAGTCCTAGTAGGACTCCACACTTGGCGCGCCCCCTCCTAGGGCCGGCCTCCTCCTCCCTTGCTCCTTTATATACGGGGGCAGGGGGGCACCTCTAGACAAAAGTTGATCCACATGATCATATTCTTAGCCGTGTGCGGTGCCCCCTTCCACCATAATCCTCGATAATATTGTAGCGGTGCTTAGGCGAAGCCCTGCGACGGTAGTACATCAAGATCGTCACCACGCCGTCGTGCTGACGGAACTCTTCCCCGACACTTTGCTGGATCGGAGTCCGGGGATCGTCATCGAGCTGAACGTGTGCTTGAACTCGGAGGTGCCGTAGTTTCGGTGCTTGATCGGTCGGGCCGTGAAGACGTACGACTACATCAACCGCATTGTGCTAACGCTTCCGCTGTCGATCTACAAGGGTACGTAGATCAGACTCTGCCCTCTTGTTGCTATGCATCACCATGATCTTGCGTGTGCGTAGGAATTTTTTTGAAATTACTACGTTCCCCAACAGTACGGCACTTCCTGCCATACAGAATTTCAAAAGGGGCCTTGCCCGAACTTGCTTGAAAACTGTTGTTGTAGGAGAATTCAGCATAAGGAAGACAATCCTCCCACTTCATGCCGAAGGAGATCACACAAGCCCTGAGCATATCTTCAAGAATCTGGTTGACACGCTCGACTTGACCGCTAGTTTGAGGATGGAAAGCTGTGCTGAAGCGGATGTTGGTGCCCATGGCCTTCTGAAAAGAATCCCAAAACTTGGATGTAAAGATGCTACCACGGTCTGAAGAGATCACTTGAGGAGTACCGTGCAGAGAGACAATCCGAGAGGTATAGAGTTCCACCAATTGAGCTGCAGTGATCGACTCTTTGATAGGCAGAAAGTGAGCCACTTTGGTGAGTTTGTCGATGACAACGAATATAGCATCATTGCCACGCTTGGACTTTGGAAACCCGGTCACGAAGTCCATTTCAATGTGGTCAAACTTCCATTCTGGAATGGCAAGAGGTTGGAGGAGACCAGCTGGCCTTTGGTGTTCTGCCTTTACTCTTCTGCAGACATCACATTCATTCATGAATTGAGCAATCTCGCGCTTCATTTGAGTCCACCAATAAGCCTGCTTGAGGTCCTGATACATCTTCGTGCTCCCAGGGTGGATGGAGAGGAGAGAATTGTGAGCCTCGTTCATGATCACTTTACGGAGGTCACCTTTGGGTACAACAATACGATCCTCGAAGAAGAGAGTATCCTTGTCATCAAGGCGGTAGCACTTGTACTTGGGTTGACTCTTGGCAATCCCAATCTTCACCTTTTTCACCATAGCATCAAGAAGCTGGGCTTGGTGAATCTGGTCTTCCAAGGTAGGAGAGACTTGAAGGTTGGCGAGGAAACCTTGAGGAACAACTTGCAGATTAAGTTTGCGGAAAGCTTCACAAAGCTCGGGTTGATAAGGCTTAAGAATCAGACTGTTGCAGTAAGCTTTCCTGCTCAATGCGTCAGCAATCACATTGGCCTTGCCTGGAGTATACTCAATACTCGGATTATACTCTTGAATCATTTTGACCCATCGAGTTTGCCTGAGGTTGAGATTAGGCTGAGTGAAGATGTACTTGAGACTCTTGTGATCAGTGAAAATGTCCACTTTTCTTCCCAATAGAAGATGTCTCCAAGTCAAAAGAGCATGCACAACTACCGCCAACTCGAGATCATGAGTGGGGTAGTTCTTCTCATTAGGCTTCAACTGGCGAGATGTATAAGCAACAACTCTCTTCTCTTGCATTAATACTGCGCCAAGACCTTGGAGAGAGGCATCACAAAAGACCTCGTACGGTTTGGATTCATCAGGCGGAGTCAGAACTGGAGCAGTGATCAATTTCTCTTTTAAAGTGTTGAAAGCAATGTCACACTTCGGAGACCAAACGTACTTGACGTGCTTCTAGAGAAGATTTGAGAGAGGCTTCGCGATCTTAGAAAAGTTTTCAACGAATCTTTGGCAGTAGCTTGCGAGACCAAGGAAGCTACGGAGTTGCTTCACATTCTGAGGAGGTTCCCAATTCAGAATTGCAGACACCTTCTCAGGATTCATGGCAATGCCCTTGGCAGAGATGATATGACCAAGATAAAGAACCTCATCGAGCCAAAATTCGCACTTGGAGAACTTGGCGTAGAACAGATGTTCCCTTAGCTTATCAAGAACCAAACGCAAGTGCTTGGCATGATCTTTCTTGTTCTTTGAGAAAACCAGAATGTCGTCGAGATAGACCAAAACGAAGTCATTGGTGTAGGCGTTGAAGATGAAGTTCATCATGCGAGAGAACATCGGAGGAGCGTTGACGAGGCCAAAAGACATGACAGTGTATTCATATGAACCATAGCTTGTCCTGAAAGCCGTCTTGGGAATATCTTGCTCACGTATTCGAATATGATGATAACCCATACGGAGATCAAGCTTGGATAATACTTGGGCACCTTTGAGTTGTTCGAACAGCTCATTGATGTTGGGAAGTGGGTATTTGTTCTTGATGGTCTTCTTGTTCAATGGACGGTAATCAACACAAAGTCGGTCCGTTCCATCCTTCTTCTTCACAAAAACAACACCACAACCCCATGGAGAAGAACTAGGCCGGATGAGACCCATTTTCTCTTGAATATCGAGTTGCTTCTTCAGCTCCTTCAACTCTTCAGGTCCGAGCTTGTAAGGACGCTTGCACACAGGTTCCGTGCCAGGCTCAAGATCAATAACGAAATCAACTGGCCGGTGCAGAGGCATTCCTCGAAGGTCTTCTGGAAAGACGTCTTGATATTCGCAAACGACTGGAATCTGAGAGATAGCATCCAATTCACCCTTCTCATTGAGAGAAAACAGACGGATAGTATTATCCCGAGCGGCAAACACAATTACATCCTCAGACGAATGAGTCAATTGAATCTGCCTGGCTGCACAATCAAGCTGAGCCTTGTGCTTAGAAAGCCAATCCATTCCGAGAATAAGATCAATATCTGAGTTACCAAGAACCATTGGAGAAGCCAGAAACTTGAAATCACCCATCATGATAGAAATATCCGGAATCTTGTGGTTAGCGAGCAAACATTTACCCGGAGAGACAACTGCTAACGGTTTATGCATAACTTGGGAAGTCAACTCATGCTTAGATGCAAAAGGCTTTGAGATGAAACAATGAGATGCACCAGTATCAAAAAGAACTTTTGCGGGAACATCGTTAATAGGAAGGTTACCCATGATGACATCTGATGAATCCTTTGCCTGAGCTGCATTCACCATATTGACCTTGGCGTACTTGGGGTTATGCTTGACCACAGTTCTACTTGCTGATCTGACAGGAAGAGGAGGAGGAAGACGCCTCTGGTTGAAACACTTGTTGGCATAGTGACCCTTCTATTGGCACTTGTTGCACGTGACCTCTGAAAGCGGACGGTGATACGGAGCACTCGATCTTGGAGCTTGAGACGAAGTCTTGTTCTGAAAGCCAGGGTTGGGTGGGTGGGAAGAACCACTGCCACCTTTGCTCTTCTGCTGATACGGCTGACGGAACGGAGGAGGAGGAAGCCAATACTTCTGCTGCTTGGCCACTTGAGTAGAAGAAGACGGAGTAACATCTCTGAATCGCTTCTTGGAAGCATCACACCTCAACTGAGCAGCCTCTTGCTTCAATGCCATGTTGTAGAACTCATCGTATCTCAATGGCTCAAAGAGGACAAGAGCTAGCTGAATTTCTTCTCTAAGATCACCCCTGAACTGGTATATCATGCTCTTCTCATCAGGGACGTCCTGCTTGGCAAAGCGGGCGAGCTTCTGAAACAACTTGTTGTAGTCATAGACAGACAAAGAGCCTTGCTTCAGGTTGCGGAATTCCTCATGCTTGCTTTCAATCACGCTCTAAGGAATATGATGAGCTCGGAAATCTCGACAAAAATCATCCCAAGTGATAACACGTCCATCTCTGGAATCCTTGTACTGCTGGAACCATTCTGCAGCTTGATCTTTGAGTTGGAAGGAAGCGAACTTAACAAAGTCCTCAGGCCTGAGGTTACTTCACTCAAAATGCTTGCACAGATCCACAAGCCAATCGTCAGCATCGGTTGCCTCAACACAATTGCTGAAAGTCTTTGGCCCATTAGCAAGGAACTGGTTGAGTGTAGCAAAGTGATTCTGATTGTTGCCTTGATTCCCTTGGTTGCCTTGATTGCGCTCTTGAAGAATTTGCATGATCAACTGTGTATTTGCATTGGTTGCGGCCATCATAGCTTGCCATGCCTCCGGAGGAGGTGGAGGTGGTGGCGGATCAGGATTCGGAGTCGTGCGCGTTGGAGGAGCCATCCTGAAGAGGTTGACATCCGTTAGCACATTGATAGACAAATATTGAAGCTGAATCCAACGGAATGAAAATTGCAACATATAGTCTTCACATTCGAACAAAATGAACGAATGCATTCCTCTTGAAATGGTCACATATCCATAAATTGAGAAGCCACGTAGAATTAAGGTAGAGAAATAAATCAACAAGGTATGGATCAAGAACGAATAATCGGTAAGAAATCCCAATCTCAAACCAATATCCGTGGAAGAAGAACTAGAGCTACTAGAATTCCCACCTATGAAACTCCCGAACCTTTCCGGTTATGCAATCAGGTGTTGGGGATACAGGGGAAGCATAATATCTCACCCAAACTAGCAAATCCTACATCCAGCTTTATCCATCCTTCAACACATAACCAAGAAAAACTTCGGAAACCATCTACCTCAACCTTCGAAAAGCATCCGTTATACAAGTTATGGCAATACTCCCGAACTCCCGCCCCAGTACTGGGTGGCGTCGAGGTTATCTCACCAATGAACTGCATAAAAGAGATTTTCGATGTCGGCGTACTAAACTCAGGTATTCCAGAATTGCAACGATAAAATTATGACGACAACACCTCAGAGCTCAACTCCCCGGGACACTTCCACTAAACCCCTGACAGGAGGCACCAAGACAATGTTCTCATCATAAAACCATCGGAACGATTCCAAGATACCCGCGTGATCCTAAATTTTTTTTTTGTGAAATTTGAGAAGAGAAGAGTCAAAACTCTACGTCAGGATTCCTTACCAGAGCGGTGAGGAGACTGGGAAGTAAAAAGAATTCCTAAACTCTTTGATATATAATTCCTAAATGACTCAAAACATTTTTCTAGACACAACTCGGCTGCTAAAACGATCAAGCAATGGGGCTCCTAAGGTCGGGGAAGGCTCTGATTACCAACTTGTAACACCCTCGATGCGACTATATCTCCCACGTGTCGAGGCACGACTTAGAGGCATAATCCAAACACTCATGGCCCGACTACAGCGCCAAAATAAAAGATAACCCAACATGCGACACGGTCCCAATCACCCCCTACTGGGCACCACTACTGATCATCAGGAAAGGAAACATAGTAACGTTGAGAGTCCTCGTAGAAATCCCACTTGAGCTCAAGCGCGTCACCTAGAGCGGAATCATCAGGCCCTGCATCTGGTGTAATAGTATTCTGTGAGCCACAGGGACTCAGCAATCTCGCACCCTCGCGATCAAGACTATTTAAGCTTATAGGTAAGGCAAGGTAAAAATATGTGGAGCTGCAGCAAGCGACTAGCATATATGGTGGCTATCCTGTTCGCAAAAGAGAGCGAGAAGAGGAGGCAAAGCGCGAGCGAGAAACTAGAGAACAACTTGCGCAAACATTACTCCAACACTGTGTCCACTTCCCGGACTCCGCCGAGAAGAGGCCATCACGGTAACACACTCAGTTGATTCATTTTAAATTAAGTTAAGGTTCAAGTTATCTACAACCGGACATTAACAAATTCCCATCTGCCCATAACCGCGGGCACGGCTTTCGAAAGTTCAAATCCCTGCAGGGGAGTCCCAAATTAGCCCATGACAAGCTCTCACGGTCAACAAAGGAATAGACCTCCTCCCAAGACGTTCCGATCAGACTCGGTATCTCGGTTCTTCAAGACACTTTGACAGGTTAAAACAAGACCAGCAACACCGCCCGAATGTGCCGACAAATCCCGATAGGAGCTGCACATATCTCTTTCTCAGGGCACACTCAGATTGTCCAAACTTCCGGTAGGCCAGCCCAGAGTTGCCCCTGGTAGCCACCGGTGGCTGACGGTTTGGACCAACACTCAGAGGAGCACTGGCCCGGGGGGGGGGGGTTAAAATAAAGATGACCCTTGATTGTGCAGAACCCAAGGGAAAGAAAAGGCTAGGTGGCAAATGGTAAACCCAAGGTTGGGCATTGCTGGAAAAGCTTTAATCAAGGTGAACTATCAAGGGGTTCCCATTATAACCCAACCGCGTAAGGAACGCAAAATCCGGGAACATAACACCGATATGACGGAAACTAGGGCGGCAAGAGTGGAACAAAACACTAGGCGAGAGGCCGAGCCTTCCACCCTTTACCAAGTATATAGATGCATTAAGATAACAAGATAATATAATGATATCCCAACAAGTAAATAAATGTTCCAACAAGGAACGGCCTTTAATCTTCACCTGCAACTAGCAACGCTATAAGAGGGGCTGAGCAAAGTGGTAACATAGCCAATCGACGGTTTGCTAGGACATGGTGGGTTAGAGGTTTGACATGGCAATTTTGGGAGGCTTGAAAGCAAGTGGTAGGCATCGTAGCATTGGCATAGCAAAAGAGCGAGCTAACTAGCATAGCAAAAATAGTAGTGATTTTGAGGGTATGATCATCTTGCCTGCACAGTTGTCAGAGTTGACTGGATCCTCGAAAGCAAACTCAACGGGCTCCTCGTTAGCGAACTCGTCTCCCGGATCTACCCAAACAAGACAAACAAGCAACAAAGGCACAATCAACCACGTGCAAGGATCAAACGATATGATGCAATGATGATATGCTATGCGGGATGTGATGCGGGATGCAAAATGCAAGATATGACAGGAAATGCAAGAACCTGGCGTCAACTTGGAAATCCAAGTGTGCCACTGGAAAGATGAGATGAAATCGCTTGAAAACGATATAAAGAACACCGGAATCGGAGTTACGGTTTGGAAATGGCAAGCGATTCAAAAATGACACCGGTCTGCGATTTACAGCAAGTAACCATCTAAATGCAATGAGATGAACATGCTACAGCACCCAAACATGACAACAAAATACATGGCAGGGGTGCATTCAAGATGCTTAACAAAAGTCTAGCACTGAGCTACGGCCAATTCATCCATTAACATGTTCAAACAAGCATGGCAAAAATGCATATGGCAAACAGATCTCAGACTTAGTGAAATTAACACTTGCCTGGAATTTCAGATCAGGTAGCACTCTTCGGAGCAACAAAGCTACAAGCTACAGGACCTGAACATGGTAAAGTAAAGAATGGCATGGAGATACTCAAATAGCTTAACAAAAGTCCCTTAGTGACCTTGAGCCAAAAGGGATCAGAAAATACATTTGCAAGCATGTGAACATAGCAAAAACATAATCAGATCACAGACTTAGTGAAAACTGGCACATGCTGAAAACAGATATCAAGTAGGCATGTTTACGAGCTCGATACACTCACTACGGAGCAAGTCATGACAAACTAAGCATACACCCATTAAGAACACACAAAATTCAAGCTAGACATGGCAAGAACAATAGCATAACATGCACGGATCAACTACAACATCATCGGCAAAATTGCAAACAAGTTGACAATCTGCCCAGATTCACAAAGTAGCAAAAGTAGAGCTCGATTGACTCAAGCTAGGGTGCTCCATAAATGCAAACAAAGACTTGGATGGATAGAGCACTACAATATTAACAAAACATCCTTACTGATCATCCTCAAAAGAGGCACGGATCACTAGGAAACAACATGAACATATGGCCATATGAGATAAACAGTTCAAGGACTTAGTGGAAATGCTAAGTCCCTGAAAACAGAATTAGCAAGTACACCACTTTGCAAGCTTATGCTAGTCACCACACACATCACAAAAATACATGGGTTGCATCTCTGAAAGATGACAAAACCCTTAACAAAATATATGTAGAGCATCAGGGCATATCATGCACACATTAATCATGGCAAAAAAGACAAAAAGCTAAATGGAGTAGCAGATCTGACAATTATCTCAAGTAGCCCTCTTCTAACAGCATTTCAGGCATCAAGATGAATTCAAATGAAAATGATGTAATGGAATGAAATGATGTATTCTCTGGGATGAACATTTTGATATGCTATATGGATGAATCGGAGCTACAGATGCAAAGTTACGAGGCTATGAACATGAGCACTTGGATCTGGAATTTCGGGACTTAGAGAAAAAAACACCTCCGAATCTAGGCTTACTGTTCACGGCACGCGAACCGAGGTCGAATCCGAGCTCGCCGGAGATGCACTGTTCGCCGGAGTTCGAGGTCGCCGGCAGTGGCGTCGTGGTGGACGGACTCGGCGGGATCTCGCCGGAGTCGAGGGAGGGGAGGAGGCCGGCACCGGGAGGCGGCGGGCGACGGACGGCGGCGGTCGGTGGCGGCGGTCGGTGGCGGCGGCGCGGAAGCGGCGAGGAGGCCCGGTCGAGGCGGCGGTGGCCGGCGATGGGGCGCGGCGTCGCCGGCCGGCGAAGGGCGGCGCGCGGCGTCGCGGGCGTGGAAGAGGCGAAGGCGTGCGGCGGCGGAGGGAGTGGGCCGCAGGGCCGGCCTTGGGCTCCCGGGCCGCGCGGTGGGAGGCGGCGGCGGACACATGGCGGCGTCTGATTGGCGGCGGTGGGATCCGGACGTTGTCCGGCTCCGTCCGGACACGTCCGGCGGCGGCGGAGACGGATTTTTTTAGGGTTTCGGGGAGGGGGATCCGAGATTTTCGAGGAGGACCTATTTATAGGCATAGAGGGAGCTAGGAGAGTCCAAATGAGGAGCGGTTTTCGGCCACGCGATCGTGATCGAATGCTCTAGATGATGGAGAAGGCTTAGGTGGGTTTTGGGCCAAATTGGAGGGGTGTTGGGCTGCAACACACACGAGGCCTTATTGGTCCCTCGGTTAACCGTTGGAGTATCAAACGAAGTCCAAATGATACGAAACTTGACAGGCGGTCTACCGGCAGTAAACCTAGGCCGCTTGGCAAGTCTCGGTCCAATCTGGAAATGTTTAATCCCCACACACGAAAGAAAGCTGGAAATGACCACCGGAGGAGAACGAAGCGCCGGAATGCAAAACGGACAACGGGGAGAATGCTCGAACGCATGGGACGAACATGTATGCAAATGCAATGCACATGATGACTTGATATGAGATGCATGACAACGATAACAACACACGGAGACAAAGACCCGCACCCGAGAAAATAAAATAACTTAACGCCAGAAACGGCAAGAGTTTGAGTACAAATTGGGAAAGTTACATCCGGGGTGTTACAACACTCCACCACTACGAAAGGATCTCGTCCCGAGATCTAGGACTGAAAGAACGTCGGGTACCCAGAACGGAGGTGATCCTCGCGTTCCCAGGTAGCTTCACGGTCGGAATGGTGTGACCACTTGACTTTTAGAAATTTGATTGACTTGTTGCGAGTCTTGCGTTCAGTCTCTTCAAGAATAGCAACTGGGTGCTCACGATAAGAGAGATCTTCTTGGAGCTCAATGTCCTCGAAGTTGACGGTTGGTTCCCACTCATCATAGAGTTTTCGAGGGATAGAAACTTTCAACTCAAGTTTTTCTTCATAAGATTGCATCAAGGCATCAACAATATGTTTGGTGAAGGCTTTATTTTGACTATAAGCATGTGGAGAATTTAGCACGGATTGCAACAAGGAAATACAATCAATTAAAGAGCAACTTTCATAATTAAATTCCTTGAAATCCAATATAGTGGGTTTAGCAACATCTAAATTTTTATTTCTTTCAATCCCGCTTTCATCAATTTCATCATTAAGATCTAAATACTCCGAATTTTTAGAACGCCTTCTAGGTAAAGGAAGATCATATTCAGTTTCATCAAGATTAATATTGCAAAATAAATATTTAATAGGGGACACATCAATAACTTTTAGATCTTCATCTTGATTTTCATAGGGATTGGAGGAACACGCTTTAATAAAGGCATCTTTGGAAGCACGCATCCTAGCGGTTCTTTCTTTGCACTCATCAATGGAAATTCTCATGGCTTTGAGGACTCATTGATATCATGTTTAGGAGGAATAGATCTAAACTTTAAAGAATCAACCTCAAGAGAAATTCTATCAACGTTTCTAGCCAAATCATCAACTTTAAGCAATTTCTCTTCAAGCAAAGCATTAAAATTCTTTTGTGAATTCATAAACTCTTTAACACTATTCTCAAATTCAGAGGACATCTTATTATAATTTCCATAAGAGTTGTTGTATGAATTCCCATAATTATTAGAAGGATTACTAGGATATGGCCTAGGATTAAAATTCCCTCTATAAGCGTTGTTACCAAAATTATTCCTACCAACAAAATTCACATCCATAGATTCATTGTTATTATCAATCAAAGTAGACAAAGGCATATCATTAGGATTAGAAGAAACACTCTTAGTAGCAAATAATTTCATAAGTTCATCCATCTTTCCACTCAACACATTAATTTCTTCTATCGCATGCACTTTTTTAGAAGATCTTTCAGTATGCCATTGAGAATAATTAACCATAACATTATCTACGAGTTTAGTAGCATCTCCTAAAGTGATTTCCATAAAGGTGGCTCCCGCGGCCGAATCTAAAAGATTTCTAGAAGCAAAATTCAATCCGGCATAAAAATTTTGTATGATCATCCACAAATTCAAACCATGAGTAGGGCAATTATGTATCATTAATTTCATTCTCTCCCAAGCTTGTGCAACATGTTCATGATCAAGTTGTTTAAAGTTCATAATATCGTTTCTAAGAGAGATGATCTTAGCAGGAGGAAAATACTTAGAGATAAAAGCGTCTTTGCACTTGTTCCATGAATCAATACTATTCTTAGGCAAAGACGAAAACCAAGCTTTAGCACGATATCTAAGAGAAAAAGGAAATAGCTTCAATTTAACGACATCATTATTGACATCTTTTTTCTTTTGCATATCACATAAATCAACGAAGCTATTCGGATGAGTAGCGGCATCTTCACTAGGAAGGCCGGCGAATTGATCTTTCATAACAAGATTCAACAAAGCAGTATTAATTTCACAAGATTCAGCATCGGTAAGAGGAGCAATCGGAGTGCTAAGGAAATCATTATTATTGGTATTGGTGAAGTCACACAATTTGGTAGTATCTTGAGCCATCGCGACAAACAAGCAATCTAACACACGAGCAAACAAAAAGGCAAGCGAGCAAAAATAGGCAAATAGAGAGGGAGGATAGAGAGAGAGAGGGCGAATAAAACGGCAAGGGTGAATTGGGGGGAGTGGAAAACGAGAGGCAAATGGCAAATAATGTAATCCAAGAGATAGGGATTGTGATGGGTACTTGGTATGTTGACTTTTTGCGTAGACTCCCCGGCAACGGCGCCAGAAATGGCTCGTTGTCGGGAGTCAAATCTTGACTTGCGCGAACCTCCCCGGCAACGGTGCCAGAAATCCTTCTTGCTACGTCTTGAGCTTGCGTTGGTTTTCCCCGAAGAGGAAGGGACGATGCAACAGAGTAGCATAAGTATTTCCCTTGGTTTTTGGGAACCAAGGTATCAATCCAGTAGGAGCCCACGCTCAAGTCCCTCGTACCTGCACATAGCGATAGCTACTCGCAACCAACGCGTTTAGGGGTTGTCAATCCCTTCACGGTCACTTACGAGAGTGAGATCTGATAGATATAATATTTTGGTATTTTTGGTATAAAGATGCAAAGTAAAAAGTAAAAGCAAAGTAAAAAGCAAAGCAAGATTAAAGTGATGGAGATTGATATGATGAGAATAGACCCGAGGGCCATAGGTTTCACTAGTGGCTTCTCTCAAGAGCATAAGTATTCTACGGTGGGTGAACAAATTACTGTTGAGCAATTGACAGAATTGAGCATAGTTATGAGAATATCTAGGCATGATCATGTATATAGGCATCACGTCCGTGACAAGTAGATCGAAACGATTCTGCATCTACTACTATTACTCCACTCATCGACCGCTATCCAGCATGCATCTAGAGTATTAAGTTAAAAATAGAGTAACGCCTTAAGCAAGATGACATGATGTAGAGAGATAAATTCATGCAATATGAAATAAACCCCATCTTATTATCCTCGATGGCAACGATACAATACGTGCCTTGCTGCCCCTTCTGTCACTGGGTAAGGACACCGCAAGATCGAACCCAAAGCTAAGCACTTCTCCCATGGCAAGAACTACCAATCTAGTTGTCCAAACCAAACGGATAATTCGAAGAGACTTGCAAAGATAACCAATCATACATAAAAGAATTCAGAGAAGATTCAAATATTATTCATAGATAGACTTGATCATAAACCCACAATTCATCGGTCTCAACAAACACACCGCAAAAAGAAGATTACATCGAATAGATCTCCACAAGAGAGGGGGAGAACTTTGTATTGAGATTCAAAGAGAGAGAAGAAGCCATCTAACTACTAACTATGGACCCGAAGGTCTGAGGTAAACTACTCACACTTCATCGGAGGGGATATGATGATGTACAGGCCCTCCGTGATGACGGCCCTCTTCCGGCGGAGCTCCGGAACAGGCCCCAACATGGGATCTCGTGGATACAGAAAGTTGTGGCGGTGGAGTTAGGTTTTTGGCTCCTATTCTGATCGTTTGGGGGTACGTGTGTATATATAGGAGGAAGAAGCACGCCGGAGGAGCAACGAGGGGCCCACGAGGCAGGGGGGCGTGCCCTAGGGGGGCGCACCCCCACCCTCGTGACCGCCTCTTTGGTTCCTTGGAGCAGAGTCCAAGTCTCCTGGATCACGTTTGGTGAGAAAATCACGTTCCCGAAGATTTTATTCCGTTTGGACTCCGTTTGATATTCCGTTTCTTCGAAACACTGAAATAGGCAAAAAAAACAGCAATTCTGGGCTGGGCCTCCGGTTAATAGGTTAGTCCCAAAAATAATATAAATGTGGAAAATAAAGCCCAATATAGTCCAAAATAGTAGATAATATAGCATGGAGCAATCAAAAATTATAGATACGTTGGAGACGTATCACATAGCTGCCTCGGAGGCAGCGCAGGAAGCAATTTGGATGAAGGAGTTCATCACCGACCTAGGAGTTATTCCTAATGCGTCGGGCCCGATGACTCTCTTCTGTGACAACATTGGAGCTATTGCCCTTGCCAAGGAGCCCGGGTTTCACAAGAAGACCAGGCATATCAAGCGTCGCTTCAACTCCATTCGTGAATATATTCAAGATGGAGACATAGATATTTGTAAAGTTCATACGGATCTGAATGTCGCAGATCCGTTGACTAAACCTCTTCCATGAGCAAAACATGATCAACACCAGAACTCTATGGGTGTTCGATTCATCACAATGTAACTAGATTATTGACTCTAGTGCAAGTGGGAGACTGTTGGAAATATGCCCTAGAGGCAAAAATAAAGTGGTTAATATTATATTTCCTTGTTCATGATAATTGTCTATTGTTCATGTAATACATGTGTGAATACATAGATCACAATATGTCCCTAGTGAGCCTCTAGTTGACTAGCTCGTTGATCAATAGATGGTTGTAGTTTCCTGACCATGGACATTGGATGTCGTTGATAACGGGATCACATCATTAGGAGAATGATGTGATGGACAAGACCCAATCCTGAGCATAGCACAAGATCATGTAGTTCGTTTGCTAGAGCTTTTCAAATGTCAAGTATCGTTTCCTTAGACCATGAGATTGTGCAACTCCCGGATACCGTAGGAGTGCTTTGGGTGTATCAAACGTCACAATGTAACTGGGTGACTATAAAGGTGCACTACAAGTATCTCCGAAAGTGTCTGTTGGGTTGGCACGAATCAAGACTGGGATTTGTCACTCTGTATGACGGAGAGGTATCTCTGGGCCCACTCGATAATGCATCATCATAACGAGCTCAATGTGACTAAGGAGTTGGTCACGGGATCATGCATTAGGGAACGAGTAAAGAGACTTGCTGGTAACAAGATTGAACGAGGTATGGGGATACCAACGATCGAATCTCGGGCAAGTAACATTCCGATGGACAAACGGAATTGTATACGGGATTGATTGAATCCCCGACATCGTGGTTCATTGCTACGTCTTGAGCACTATGTTGGTTTTCCTCGAAGAGGAAGGGATAAGGCAACAAAGTAGCGTAAGTATTTCCCTTAGTTTTTGAGAACCAAGGTATCAATCCAGTAGGCGGCTGTAGCGACCAGACCTCAAACGGTCCAATCTTTGTGCTCCGGTGTCATCCCTGGATCAGTAATGCTGACACCACATAGTACTTGAAGGATTTATAACAGAGTAGCAATCACACACTTATTACATCGAGTGTCTCAATAAAGATCTTATTACAATAAATATGGCTTAAGGCCATCTAATAACGATAACAGCGGAAGGCTTGGAAGATAAGCGAGTCCATCAACTCCAACGACATCACTGAGTATAGAACCATGACCTAAAACTCCTTAATCATCGTCTGAAAAGTCTGCAACATTAACGTTGCAGCCCGAAAACGGGTCAGCACATGGAATATGCTGGCAATGTAACACATAGAGAGTAATCGAATGAAACAGCTATACTATATGCACATTTGGCTGGTGGAAAGCTCTATGGTTACAGTTTTGCGTAAAGCCAATTTTTCCCTACTGCAAAGGAATAAATTTGTTTAACTATCATGGTGGTTGTTAAACATTGAGAATGGCTGACAGCATTCTCAATCCCAATTAAGCATCATCATTAAACAAACCCATCAAAATTAATTTTATAGTAACATGTTGAGATTCACATGATAATCCAGGGACTAGATACTCAAGATGTCCATAACCGGGGACACGGCTAACCATGATTAGTTTATACACTCTGCAGAGGTTTGCGCACTTTTCCCCACAAGACTCGATCTCCTCCGTTGGGATTCTCGCACTACATGGTGTTTGAGAAACGGATAACCGAGACATAGTCTTTCAGAAGCGCTAGCACCTTACGATGGGTAGACCGTACCACCTACATCACCTATATCTGCTAGTCTACCACTGTAAGAGTTCGCACGACTTAGTCAACTATGCTAGAGCCCATAATAGCTTGTGGCTGCACACGGAAGTTTCTAGCATGAAAATCTCATGATCCCTTTGAGCCTGGGTGGCGGTCCAAAAGAAAACAGGCAATCCTAGAATACCCAGATACCTCAATCCACCCAGATGTGTATTTAAGTTTCCACCTTAGATAAACCATTGATTTAAAAAAATCTCACATCTGTCATGGATTGCACTCACCCAATCCACGTCTACTAGCATAGCATAGCAATAATAAGCAAACATGGAAGTAACTCCCAAAGGTTTGATAATAAACAGGTAATAGGTACTACCTCAACTACTTCCCAAACACACAATTTAATTAGATCCTAATCATGCAATGTGTAAGGGTTGATCTAATGCCATAAAACTGGGTAGTAGAAGGTATGATCAAAGTGTTACTTGCCTTGCTGATGATCCGGGAAACCTAGTGATTCGAAGTAACAAGCGGCACACTCCGGGTACTCTATCGCAAACAAACAAGCATACAATAAGTACTCAACTAATACATAGGTAAAACTCAAATAAGAGATCTAACCAGAAAGTTCAACTTAAGAACTCCGGTTGGCAAAAATAATCAAATCGAACGAAGCAACGAAAGACAAACGGCAAAAGAAACAGGCTTCGATTACTATTCTGGATCTAGGGAAATTTTTTACAGTGGCAAAAACTTGTTTGAGTTGATTAAACGGAAAGAGGGTCTCGATACGAAACTCCAGGCGCTTGAATCGCCTGATTCCGATAAATGAGCGAGAAGTTATACTAAAACGAAAATTGGATCAGAAATCGCGATCAGAAAAATCGCGGATTTAATCCGAGAAAAGAAAAACGATGAACAGTTTAACGAACGAACGTTCGTTAACTGGATCTAAACGATGATCACGTTCGTTAAAACGAACGAACGCTCGCTAATTAGCCTAACCGAAAAAACCGTTCTAAAAAAACGGATCTAAAAAATAAACCGCGGCTTTTTTAAAAAAAACGGGCGGTTTTCTAAAGAAAACCGCCGGTGACGGCGGCTACCTCGGCGGCGGGTCCGGCGCGCGTCGGGGCGGCTCCGGCGAGGCGGTGCGGGGTGGCGAGGCGGCGGGGCGACGCGGGGTGGCGGCGAGGCGGCGAGGCGACGGGGCGACGCGGGGCGGCGCGCGGCGTCGGCGGCCTAGGGTTAGGGTTAGGGCGCGGCGCGGGGCTCGAGGCGGGCTGGGGCGCTGGTGGGCTGGCCGGCTCGGGCGGGCGCCTTATAAAGGCTGCCCCGGGCGGAGTCCCGCTCGGGTACGGCCCGGAGTCGGTTCACGTTTATTTAAATAATAACGCGCAGGAAAACAAATAAAAAAAAATACTAAACGGACTCCAAAAATCCCGAAATAAATTTTCCCCGGCTTCTAAAATCAAGCCGCACAGGATGAACATTTATTTGGGGCCTAAATGCAATTTTGAAAAACGCGCATTTTACCTAAATTCAAATAAAATAGCAAATAAAACCAAATAAAGTCTTATTTGATTTTTTATTAAATCCTCAATATTTCTTTATTTTGGGAAAGTCATTTTATTCCCTCTCTCATATTTTTGCAATGGAAAGTATTGAAGATAAAATAAATAAAATCAAATGATTCTATTTTTCAAAATTTGAGACAACTCAAATATGAAAATAACGAAATCCCCAACTCTCTCCGAGGGTCCTTGAGTTGCGAAAAATTTCTAGGATCAACCAAAATGCAATAAATATGATATGCAATGATGATCTAGTGTATAACATTCCAAATTGGAAATTTGGGATGTTACAAACCTACCCCCCTTAAGATGAATCTCGCCCTCAAGATTCGGGTTGGCTAGAAAATAGGTGAGGGTGGTCCTTCAGCAAATCTTCCTCTCGTTCCCAGGTGGCTTCATCCTCCATGCGGTGGCTCTACTGAACCTTGCAAAACTTGATAACCTTGCTGCGGGTGACTCGACTGGCATACTCTAGAATCTTAACTGGTTTCTCCTCATAGGTCAAATCACTGTCCAACTGAATTGCTTCCAGTGGTACCGTATCTCTCAGCGGTATGTCAGCCATCTCCGCGTGGCACTTCTTCAACTGGGATACATGAAATACGTCATGAACTCCTGACAATCCTTCGGGCAATTCCAACTTGTAGGCTACTTCTCCCATACGTTCCAATACTTTGTATGGGCCTACAAAACGTGGCGCTAACTTTCCCTTAACTCCAAAGCGCTTAACTCCTCGAAGTGGTGATACTCGAAGATAAACTCGGTCTCCGACTACGTAAACTGTCTCCTTGCGTTTAGAATCTGCATAACTCTTCTGCCTGGATTGAGCTACCTTTAGCCTGTCGTGAATTAATTTCACTTTCTGTTCAGATTCCTTTATCAGATTCGGTCCAAACAACTGGCGATCTCCAACTTCATCCCAGGACAATGGGGTCCTGCACCTCCTTCTGTACAAGGCTTCGAAAGGGGCCATCTTCAAACTGGTTTGGTAGGTGTTGTTGGAAGAGAACTCTGCATATGGCAAATTCTCATCCCAACTAGATCCGTAATCTAGCGCACAAGCTCTTAGCATATCCTCCAAGATCTGGTTGACTCTCTCAGTCTGTCCATCTGTCTGTGGGTGGAAAGCTGTGCTAAACTCTAGTCTGGTTCCCAAAGTCTCATGCAACTGATTCCAGAACTTTGAGGTAAACTGGGTTCCTCTATCTGGTACAATGCTCCTTGGAACTCCATGCAGACATACGATCCTGGTCATGTATATCTTTGCCAACTTCGCACTGGTATAGATAGTCTTCACTGGAATGAAATGAGCTACCTTTGTCAAACGATCGACTACAACCCATATCGAGTCATAGCCTGAACGTGTTCTGGGCAATCCTGTAATAAAATCCATGCCTAGCTTATCCCACTTCCATTCAGGTATCGACAATGGTTGTACCAATCCTGCTGGCTTCTGATGCTATACCTTCACTCTCTGACATACATCACAAACTGCTACGTACTCCGCAATATCCTTCTTCATTCCGGTCCACCAGAAAATATCCTTCAAATCCAAATACATCTTGGTATTTCCTGGGTGAATCAAATATGGTGAATCATGGGCCTCTTGCAGAATTAGCTTCCTAAGCTCCGGATCATTTGGCCCATAAACATGGTCTTCAAACCATAAGGTATCGTGCTCATCCTCATGTAATCCCTTAGCTTTTCCTTTGCTAATTTTCTCCTTAATAGAAGCAATCTCCTTGTCAGTCCTTTGGGCTTCTCTGATTTTATCCATCAATGTAGACTGAATCTCCAAATGCTGCTACATAGCCTCTCGGGACTATTTCTAAACATAACTCTCGAAGATTTTCGGCTAACTCCCTTGGTAATTCTCCCGTCATTAGGGTGTTGACATGGCTCTTACGGCTTAATGCGTCAGCTACTACGTTAGCCTTTCCGGGGTGATAATGCAATTACATATCATAATCCTTGATGAGCTCCAACCATCTCCTTTGTCTGAGATTCAACTCCTTCTGTGTGAAAATATACTTCAAACTCTTATGATCCGTATACACCTCGCAATGGTTTCCAATCAGAAAATGTCTCCAAGTTTTCAGTGCATGCACTACGGCTGCTAACTCCAAATCATGCGTAGCATAATTCAACTCATGAGGCTTAAGCTGTCGTGAGGCATATGAAACAACTCTCCCTTCCTGCATAAGCACTGCTCCAAGTCCTCGACGTGAAGCGTCGCAATACACCTCATCATCCTTGGTCTGGTCTGGCAAAATCAACACTGGTGAAGTAACCAAACGTTTCTTCAACTCCTGAAAACTAGCCTCACATTCCTCTGTCCATATGAACTTGGTATCCTTCTTCAACAACTCCGTCATAGGCTTCGCAATCTTTGAGAAATTCTCAATAAACCTCCGGTAGTATCCTACGAGTCCAAGAAAACTCTGGATCTCCCCCACGGTGGTTGGTGCTTCCCACTTGGTCACGGTATCAACTTTAGTGGGGTCTACTGCTATACCTTCTCCGGATATAACGTGTCCGAGAAATCCAACTTCCTTCAACCAAAACTCACATTTGCTAAACTTGGCATATAGTTGATGCTCCCTGAGCTTTCCAAGAACCAAACGCAAATGTTCCTTATGCTCCTCTTCATTTTTTGAGTAAACCAGGATATCATCAATGAACACTACGACGAACTTATCCAAGAACTCCATAAACACTTTGTTCATCATGTTCATAAAATATGCAGGTGCGTTAGTCAGACCAAATGACATAATGGTATACTCGTACAGCCCATATCTGGTGGTAAAAGCCGTCTTGGGTATATCCTGTTCCCGAATCTTCAACTGGTGGTATCCTGATCGCAGATCGATCTTGAAAAATAGCTTAGCTCCTTGCAATCGATCAAACAGATCATTGATCATCGGTAGTGGGTACTTGTTATTGATGGTTACTTCATTCAATCCTCGATAATCGACAACCATCCTTAACGATTCATCCTTCTTCTCCACTAGAAGTACTGGCGATCCCCAAGGTGAAGAACTTGGGCGAATATATCCTTTATCCAGTAACTCCTTAATTTGCTTCTTAATTTCCACCAAATCCTTTGCAGGCATCCTATATGGTCTTGATATTGGCCCTATGCCTGGCAAAAGCTCAATCAAAAATTCAATATCTCTATCCAGTGGCATGCCTGGCAACTCTTCTGGAAATACTTTGGGGAAATCCTTCACTACTGGTACTTCCTCCTGCACAACTCATGTTAAGCAATTTACTTGAGTCCTCTTTGGCACATGTCGGGATACATACTTGATCCTTCTCCCTTCTGGGGTGGTAAGCAAAATTGACTTACTAGCACATTCAATATTCCCTTCATACTTTGATAACCAATCCATGCCTAATATCACATCCAATCCTTGGGATTCCAATACTATTAGGTCTGAGGGAAAAACATAGTTACCAACCCTTAATGGTAACCGATCACACCATAGACTAGCCATATATTCTACTCCAGGCGAGGTTACTAACATGGGTGACCTAAGGGCTTGGGTTGGCAGTTTATACTTATCCACAAATCCCCTTGATATGTATGAATGCGATGCACCAGTATCGAAAAGAACGAGTGCAGTAAATGACTTAACCAAAAACTTACCGATTACTGCATCCGGCTGCTCTTCAACCTCCTCCACATTAACGTTGTTCACCTGCCCCCTGTTGAAAGGGTACGACTTCTTCCTAGAGCTTCCATTGCCATTTCCATTCTGTGATTCAGGACATTCATTGGCATAATGTCCGGTCTTCTGGCACTTAAAGCAAGTGACTTGGCTCAGGTCTTTCTTGGCTGGGGTTGATGGGTTGGTGCGGTTCTGGCCATTGCTTCCTCCATTCCCATTACCATTCCTGGGGCCATTGTGATTGTGCGTGCTACCTCCTCCATGGGTATGCTGAAAATGTCCTCCCGGTCTAGGGGTAAATCATGGCTTCTGCTGAGCTCCTGAATTGTACTTTCCTTGTGCATACTTCCTCTTGCGATTTTCAATTTGCTGCTGCTTCCCTTCAATCATAAGAGCACGATATACCAACTCCTGGTAGTTATTGAAGGTTGCTACCATCAACTGCATGCTCAACTCATCATTCAGTCCTTCCAGAAACTTCTCCTGTTTAGCGGCATCCGTAGCAACGTCATCTGGGGCATAACGTGCTAGCTTACTAAAGTCCTCCACATACTGGCCAGCTGTCCGTCCTCCTTGGCGCAAGTTGCGAAACTCTCGCTTCTTCGTGGCCATAGCTCCTGCTGAAACATGGGCAGTTCGAAAAGCCTGCTGAAACTGGTCCCATGTGACCGTATCGACAGGGAAAGTGGCTGTGAAATTCTCCCACCATGATGCTGCGGGTCCTTCAAGCTGATGTGCGGCAAACTTCACCTTCTCCGCATCCGTGCATCCTGCTGTGGTCAACTCTCTAGCTGTCTTGCGGACCCAATCATCTGCTACTATCGGCTCTGTGCTATTGGAAAACACCGGCGGATTCAGCCTAAGAAAACGGGCTAAGTGATCAACAGGTGGTGGTGGTGGTGGGTTGTTGTTGTTGTTCCCCTGATTCTGATTCTGGACTAGCAACTGCATCAACGTGTTCTGCTGCTGGATCAACTGGGTGAGCTCCGGTGGAAAGGTAAATCTGGGGTCACGTCTCGGAGGCATCTAAGGGTTTAGAAAAGATGAGATTTAAGAATAGAGGGGGTCTAAAGAGAAAACACTACCCATATGCACATGAGGCAAAAGCAAACAATTCACTTCATTCAATGAATCAAGGGCATACAATCGATCTAACTATCGCAAAAATGCTCGGACTACTATATTTACATGGTGGACTACTACTACTGATGAGGTGGTCTACTAGAAATATTCTTCGGTTGCAGACTCCATGATATCTGCTCCAGCTTCATCAACATAGTCATCATCACTATCATCTGGATCCGAGTCGGTGTCATCGATGATGATGTAGTCTTCCGGGCGAATCTCCTTGGGTTCTTCATCTTCATCTACTGGCGTAGGGCCTCCCATAAATATTCCAATCTTCTTGATCAGATCATCATTCTTCCCCACTAATACTTCGATTTCCTCTTCATAATCTTCACGTGTAGCCTTGAGTTCTTCTTCCAGTTCCTTGATTCTTGTCTTTGCCTTCTTCAGGTCTATCATGTCGGCGCACATCTGGTTCTCATGACGTCGAATGTGCTGGTTTAACTCCTGGATAAAAGCTGCAATTAATCTATCCTTTCTGGTGCTGATCATCTCCCAGTGCTCATCTCGGCGCCCACAAATCTGGTAGATAGTATCCTTGAGATCATTGCGGTAGGCTTCTCCAATGCGTCCCATGGCGATGTGAGCTGCCATGCTCTTTCCTAGACGCCAAGTTGGTGCATCAAAAGAAAACTCTATGGGCTCAGTGAATGGCATGAATGTCCTTCCTGGAACTTGAACTTGAATCATCCAGCGCTCTTCTTCAGGTAAAGTGGCGTTGTAGGTTCCGGTGAAGCTTGGTACTCCTATGTTCAGTTATCTAGTGACTTCCTTCAAGTGACGTCCAAAGGGTGTATCTTCATCCGGTTGCGTGAACTTGTTCCTTGCATCCACCATCCTAAAGAGTAGAAAATATGAGAGGTCAGAAGAGAAGAGAGTGAGTAGTGATCTTGGTCTTTAGCTTAGTGGTCGTGTCCTACAGTCAGCGTGTGCTCTGATACCATCTTGTAGCGACCAGACCTCAAACGGTCCAATCTATGTGCTCTGGTGTCATCCCTGGATCAGTAATGCTGACACCACACAGTACTTGAAGGATTTATAACAGAGTAGCAATCACACACTTATTACATCGAGTGTCTCAATAGAGATCTTATTACAATAAATATGGCTTAAGGCCATCTAATAATGATAACAGCGGAAGGCTTGGAAGATAAGCGAGTCCATCAACTCCAACGGCATCACTGAGTATAGAACCACGACCTAAAACTCCTTAATCATCGTCTGAAAAGTCTGCAACATTAACATTGGAGCCCGAAAACGGGTCAGCACATGGAATATGCTGGCAATGTAACACATAGAGAGTAATGGAATGAAACAGTTATACTATATGCATATTTGGCTGGTGGAAAGCTCTATGGTTACAGTTTTGCGTAAAGCCAATTTTTCCCTACTGCAAAGGAATAAATTTGTTTAACTATCATGGTGGTTGTTAAACATTGAGAATGGCTGACAGCATTCTCAATCCCAATTAAGCATCATCATTAAACAAACCCATCAAAATTAATTTTATAGTAACATGTTGAGATTCACATGATAATCAAGGTACTAGATACTCAAGATGTCCATAACCATGGACACGGCTAACCATGATTAGTTTATACACTCTGCAGAGGTTTGCGCACTTTTCTCCACAAGACTCGATCTCCTCCGTTGGGATTCTCGCACTACATGGTGTTTGAGAAACGGATGACCGAGACATAGTCTTTCAGAAGCGCTAGCACCTTACGATGGGTAGACCGTACCACCTACATCCCCTACATCTGCTAGTCTACCACTGTAAGAGCTCACACGACTTAGTCAACTATGCTAGAGCCCATAATAGCTTGTGGTTGCACACGGAAGTTTCTAGCATGAAAATCTCATGATCCCTTTGAGCCTGGGTGGCAGTCCAAAAGAAAACAGGAAATCCTGGAATACCCAGATACCTCAATCCACCCAGATGTGTATTTAATTTGTCACCTTAGATAAACCATTGATTCAAAAAAAATCTCACATCTGTCATGGATTTCACTCACCCAATCCACGTCTACTAGCATAGCATAGCAATAATAAGCAAACGTAGAAGTAACTCCCAAAGGTTTGATAATAAATGGGTAATAGGTACTACCTCAACTACTTCCCAAACCCACAATTCAATTAGATCCTAATCATGCAATGTTTAAGGGTTGATCTAATGCCATAAAACTGTGTAGTAGAAGGTATGATCAAAGTGTTACTTGCCTTGCTGATGATCTGGGAAACCTAGTGATTCGAAGTAACAAGCGGCGCACTCCGGGTACTCTATCGCAAACAAACAAGCATACAACAAGTACTCAACTAATGCAGAGGTAAAACTCAAATAAGAGATCTAACCAGAAAGTTCAACTTAAGAACTCCGGTTGGCAAAAAGAATCAAATCGAACGAAGCAACGAAAGACAAACGGCAAAAGAAACAGGCTTCGATTACTATTCTGGATCTAGGGCAATTTTTTACAGTGGCAAAAAGTTGTTTGAGTTGATTATACGAAAGAGGGTTTCGAGACGAAACTCCAGGCGCTTGAATCGCCTGATTCCGATAAACGAGCGAGAAGTTATACTAAAACGAAAAGCGGATCAGAAATCACGATCAGAAAAATCACGGATTTAATCCGAGAAAAGAAAAACAACGAACAGTTTAACCAACGAATGTTCGTTAACTGGATCTAAACGACGAACACGTTCGTTAAAACGAATGAACGAGCGAACGCTTGCTAATTAGCCTAACCGAAAAAACCGTTCTTAAAAACGGATCTAAAAAATAAACCGTGGCTTTTTTTAAAAAACCGGGCGGTTTTCTAAAGAAAACCGCCGGCGACGGCGGCTACCTCGGCGGCGGGTCCGGTGGGCGGCGGGGCAGCTTCAACGAGGCGGCACGGGCCGGCGGCGAGGCGGCGGGGTGGCACGCGACAGCGGCGGCCTAGGGTTAGGGTTAGGGCGCGGCGCGGGGCTCGAGGCGGGCTGGGGCGCTGGTGGGCTGGCCGGCTCGGGCGGGCGCCTTATAAAGGCTGCCCCGGGCGGAGTCCTGCTCGGGTACTGCCCGGAGTCAGTTCGCGTTTTTCTAAAATAATAACGCGCAGAAAATCAAGCCGCACAGGATGAACATTTATTTGGGGCCTAAATGCAATTTTGAAAAACGCGCATTTTTCCTAAATTCAAATAAAATAGCAAATAAAACCAAATAAAGTCTTATTTGATTTTTTATTAAATCCTCAATATTTATTTATTTTGGAAAAGTCATTTTATTCCCTCTCTCATATTTTTGCAATGGAAATTATCGAAGATAAAATAAATAAAATCAAATGATCCTATTTTTCAAAATTTGAGACAACTCAAATATGAAAATAACGAAATCCACAACTCTCTCCGAGGGTCCTTGAGTTGCGAAAAATTTCTAGGATCAACCAAAATGCAATAAATATGATATGCAATGATGATCTAGTGTATAACATTACAAATTGGAAATTTGGGATGTTACAGTACCTGCACAAAACAAATAAATCCTCGCAACCAACGCAAAACTAGGGGTTGTCAATCCTTATAAGGCCACTTACGAGAGTGAGATCTGATAGATATGATAAGATAATGTTTTTGGTATTTTTATGATAAAGATGCAAAGTAAAATAAAAGCAAAAGGAAATAACTAAGTATTGATAGATTAATATGATGAAGATAGACCCGGGGGCCATAGGTTTCACTAGTGGCTTCTCTCGAGAGCATAAGTATTCTACGGTGAGTGAACAAATTACTGTTGAGCAATTGACAGAATTAAGCATAGTTATGAGAATATCTAGTTATGATCATGTATATAGGCATCACGTCCGAGACAAGTAGACCGACTCCTGCCTGCATCTACTACTATTACTCCACACATCGACCACTATCCAGCATGCATGTAGAGTATTAAGTTAAAAACAAAGTAATGCCTTAAGCAAGATGACATGATGTAGAGGGATAGACTCATGCAATATGAAGAAAACCCCATCTTGTTATCCTCGATGGCAACAATACAATACGTGCCTTGCTGCCCCTACTGTCACTGGGAAAGGACACCGCAAGATTGAACCCGAAGCTAAGCACTTCTCCCATTGCAAGAAAGATCAATCTAGTAGGCCAAACCAAACTGATAATTCGAAGAGACTTGCAAAGATAACCAATCATACATAAAAGAATTCAGAGAAGATTCAAATATTGTTCATAGATAGACTTGATCATAAACCTACAATTCATCGATCTCAACAAACACACCGCAAAAAGAAGATTACATCGAATAGTTCTCCATAAGAGAGGGGGAGAACATTGTATTGAGATCCAAAAAGAGATAAGAAGCCATCTAGCTACTAACCATGGACCCGTAGGTCTGAAGTGAACTACTCACACTTCATCGGAGGGCTATGGTGTTGATGTAGAAGCCCTCCGTGATCGCTGCCCCCTCCGGCGAAGCTCCGGAACAGGCCCCAAGATGGGATCTTGTGGATACAGAAAGTTACGACGGTGGAATTAGGGTTTTGGCTCCGTATCTGATCGTTTGAGGGTACGTAGGTATATATAGAGGAGGAAGGAGTATGTCGGTGGAGCAACAGGGGGCCCGCGAGGGTGGAGGGCACGCCTGGGGGGTAGGCTCCCCCCCTACCTCGTGGCCTCCTCTTTTCTTTCTTGACGCAGGGTCCAAGTCTCCCGGGTCTTGTTCATTGAGAAAATCACGTTCCCGAAGGTTTCATTCCGTTTGGACTCCATTTGATATTGCTTTTCTTCGAAACCCTAAAATAGGCAAAAAACAACAATTCTGGACTGGGCCTCCGGTTAATAGGTTAGTCCCAAAAATAATATAAAAGTGGATAAAAAAGCCCAATAATGTCCAAAACAGTAGATAATATAGCATGGAGCAATCAAAAATTATAGATACGTTGGAGACGTATCAAGCATCCCCAAGCTTAATTCCTGCTCGTCCTCGAGTAGGTAAATGATAAAAACAGAATTTTTGATGCGGAGTGCTACTTGGCATATTTTAATGTAATTCTTCTTAATTGTGGTATGAATATTCAGATCCGAAAGATTCAAGACAAAAGTTCATATTGACATAAAAATAATAATACTTCAAGCATACTAACTAAGCAATTATGTCTTCTCAAAATAACATGGCCAAAGAAAGTTCATCCCTACAAAATCATATGGTTTAGTCATGTTTCATTTTCGTCACACAAGAATGCTCTCATCATGCACAACCCCGATGACAAGCCAAGCAATTGTTTCATACTTTAGTAATCTCAAACCTATAAACTTTCATGCAATATATGAGCGCGAGCCATGGACATAGCACTATGGGTGGAATAGAATATAATGAGGGGGGTTATGTGGAGAAGGCAAAAAGGGAGACAGTCTCACATCAACGAGGCTAATCAATGGGCTATGGAGATGCCCACCGATTGATGTTAATGCAAGGAGTAGGGATTGCCATGCAACGGATGCACTAGAGCTATAAATGTATGAAAGCTCAACAAAAGAAACTAGTGGGTGTGCATCCAACTTGCTTGCTCACAAGACCTAGGGCACTTGAGGAGGCCCATTTTTGGAATATACAAGCCAAGTTCTATAATGAAAAATTCCCACTAGTATATGAAAGTGACAAAACAAGAGACTCTCTAACATGAAGATTAAGGTGCTACTTTGAAGCACAAGTGTGGAAAAGGATAGTAACATTGTCCCTTCTCTCTTTTTCTCTCATTATTTTTTGGGCATTCTCTCTTTTTTATGGCCTTTCTCTTTTTTTATAATTCCTCACTTGGGACAATGCTCTAGAAAATGATGATCATCCCACTTCTATTTATTTACAACACAATGATTACAACTCGATACTAGAACAAAACATGACTCTATATGAATGCCTCCGGCGGTGTACCAGCATATGCAATGGACCAAGAGTGACATGTATGAAAGAATTATGAACGATGGCTTTGCCACAAATACTATGTCAACTACATGATCATGCTAAGAAATATGACAGTAATGAATGTGTCATGATGAACGGAATGATGGAAAGTTGCATGGAAATATATCTCGGAATGGCTATGTAAATGCCATAATAGGTAGGTATGGTGGCTGTTTTGAGGTAGATATAAGGAGGTTTATATGTGAAAGAGCGTATCACATCACGGGGTTTGGATGCACCGGCGAAGTTTGCACCAACTCTCAATGTGAGAAAGGGCAATGCACGGTACCGAAGAGGCTAGCAAGGATGTAAGGGTGAGAGTGCGTATAATCCATGGACTCAACATTAGTCATAAAGAACTCACATACTTATTGCAAAAATCTACAAGTCATCAAAAACCTCGGTACTACGCGCATGCTCCTAGGGGGATAGATTGGTAGGAAAAGACCATCGCTCGTCCCCGACCGCCACTCATATGGAAGACAATCAAATAGCACCTCATGTTTCAAATTTGTTGCATAATGTTTACCATACGTGCATGCTACGGGACTTGCAAACTTTAACACAAGTATTCCTCAATTTCACAACTACTCAACTAGCACAACTTTGATATTATTACCTCCATATCTCAAAACAATCATCAAGCATCAAACTTCTCTTAGTATTCAAAACATTCTTAAGAAAATTTTACTAACTTTGAATACCTAGCATATTAGGATTTTAAGAAAATTACCATGCTATTTAAGACTCTCAAAATAATCTAAGTGAAGCATGAGAGATCAATAGTTTCTATAAAACAAATCCACCACCATGCTCTAAAAGATATAAGTGAAGTACTAGAGCAAAACTATATAACTCAAAAGATATAAGCGAAGCACATAGAGTATTCTAACAAATTCCAAATCATGTATGGCTCTCTCAAAAGGTTTGTACAGCAAGGATGATCGTGGTAAAATAACAAGCAAAGACTCAAATCATACAAGACGCTCCAAGCAAAACACATATCATGTGGCGAATAAAAATATAGCTCCAAGTAAAGTTACCGATAGAAGTAGACGAAAGAGGGGATGCCTTCCGGGGCATCCCCAAGCTTTGTATTTTAGGTGTCCTTAGATTATCTTGGGGGTTCCATGGGCATCCCCAATCTTAGGCTCTTGCCACTCCTTGTTCCATAATCCATCAAATCTTTACCCAAAACTTGAAAACTTCACAACACAAAACTTAAAGTAGAAAATCTCGTGAGCTCCATTAGCGAAAGAAAATAAAAGACCACTTCAAGGTACTGTAATGAACTCATTCTTTATTTATATTGGTGTTATACCTACTGTATTCCAACTTGTCTATGGTTTATAATGTTGGGGAACGTAGCATAAATTCAAAATTTTCCTACGTGTCACCAAGATCTATCTATGGACTCATCTAGCAACGAGGGAGGAGTGGATCTACATACCCTTGTAGATCGCGCGCGGAAGCGTTCAAGAGAACGGGGTTGATGGAGTCGTACTCATCGTGATCCAAATCACCGATGATCCTAGCGCCGAACGGACGGAACCTCCGCGTTCAACACACGTACGGAGCAGCGATGTCTCCTCCTTCTTGATCCAGCAAGGGGGGAGAAGAGGTTGATGGAGATCCAGCAGCACAACGGCGTGGTGGTGGAAGTAGCGAGATTCCAACAGGGCTTCGCCAAGCGCTGCGGGAGGAGGGAGAAGTGTCATGGGAGGGAGAGGGAGGCGCCAGGGCTTAGGTATTGCTGCCCTCCCTTCCCCCCACTATATATAGGGCCGAGGGAGAGGGGGGGCGCAGCCTTGGCCCTTCCTCCAAGGAAGGGTGCGGCCAGGGAGGAGTCCCTCCTCCCCAAGGCACCTCGGAGGTGCCTTCCCCTTTTAGGACTCTTCCTTTCCCTTATCTCTTGGCGCATGGGCCTCTTGGGGCTGGTGCCCTTGGCCCATACAGGCCAAGGCGCACCCCCTACAGCCCATGTGGCCCCCCGAGGCAGTTGGCCCCACCAGGTGGACCCCCGGGACCCTTCCGGTGGTCCCGGTACAATACCGGTGACCCCGAAACTTGTCCCGATGGCCGAAATAGCACTTCCTATATATAATTCTTTACCTACGGACCATTCCGGAACTCCTCATGACGTCCGGGATCTCATCCGGGACTCCGAACAACTTTCGGGTTACCGCATACTAATATCTCTATAACCCTAGCGTCACCGAACCTTAAGTGTGTAGACCCTACGGGTTCGGGAGACATGCAGACATGACCGAGATGACTCTCCGGTCAATAACCAACAGCGGGATCTGGATACCCATGTTGGCTCCCACATGTTCCATGATGATCTCATCGGATGAACCACGATGTTAAGGACTTAATCAATCCCGTATACAATTCCCTTTGTCTAGCGGTACGATACTTGCCCGAGATTCGATCGTCGGTATCCCGATACCTTGTTCAATCTCGTTACCGGCAAGTCTCTTTACTCGTTTCGTAACACATCATCCCGTGATCAACTCCTTGATCACATTGTGCACATTATGATGATGTCCTACCGAGTGGGCCCAGAGATACCTCTCCGTCACACGGAGTGACAAATCCCAGTCTCGATTCGTGCCAACCCAACAGACACTTTCGGAGATACCTGTAATGTACCTTTATAGCCACCCAGTTACGTTGTGACGTTTGGCACACCCAAAGCACTCCTACGGTATCCGGGAGTTGCACAATCTCATGGTCTCAGGAAATGATACTTGACATTAGAAAAGCTTTAGCATACAAACTACATGATCTTGTGCTAGGCTTAGGATTGGGTCTTTGTCCATCACATCATTCTCCTAATGATGTGATCCCGTCATCAACGACATCCAATGTCCATGGTCAGGAAACCTTAACCATCTATTGATCAACGATCTAGTCAACTAGAGGCTTACTAGGGACATGGTGTTGTCTATGTATCCACACATGTATCTGAGTTTCCTATCAATACAATTCTAGCATGGATAATAAACGATTATCATGAACAAGGAAATATAATAATAATCAATTTATTACTGCCTCTTGGGCATATTTCCAACAGTCTCCCACTTGCACTAGAGTCAATAATCCAGTTCACATCGATATGTGATTAACACTCAAGGTCACATCCCCATGTGACTAACACCCAAAGAGTTTACTAGAGTCAATAATCTAGTTCACATTACCATGTGATTAACACTCGATGAGTTCTGGGTTTGATCATGTTATGCTTGTGAGAGATGTTATAGTCAACGGGTCTGAATCTTTCAGATCCGTATGTACTTCACAAATCTCTATGTCATCTTGCAGATGCAGCTACTACGCTATATTTGGAGCTATTCCAAATAACTGTTCTACTATACGAATCCAGTTTACTATTCAGAATAATCTGGATTAGTGTCAAAGTTTGCATCGGCGTAACCCTTTACGACGAACTCTTTTACCACCTCCATAATCGAGAAAATTCCTTAGTCCACTAGTTACTAAGGATAACTTTGACCGCTGTCTTGTGATCCATTCTAGGATCACTCTTGTACCCCCTTGACTGACTGATGGCAAGGCACATTTTAGGTGCGGTACACAGCATAGCATACTGTAGGGCCTACGTCTTAAGCATAGGGGACGACCTTCGTCCTTTCTCTCTATTCTGCCGTGGTCGAGCTTTAAGTCTTAACTTCATACCTTACAACTCAGGCAAGAACTCCTTCTTTGACTGATCCATCTTGAACACCTTCAAGATCATGTCAAGGTATGTGCTCATTTGAAAGTACCATTAAGCGTTTTGATCTATCCTTATAGATCTTGATGCTCAATGTTCAAGGAGCTTAATCCAGGCTTTCCATTGAAAAACACTTTCCAAATAACCCTATATGCTTTCCAGAAATTCTACGTCATTTCTGATCAACAATATGTCAACAACATATATTCATCAGAAATTCTATAGTGCTCCCACTCACTTCTTTGGAAATACAAGTTTCTCATAAACTTTGTATAAACCCAAAATCTTTGATCATCATCAAAGCATACATTCCAACTCCGAGATGCTTACTCCAGTCCCTAGAAGGATTGCTGGAGCTTTGCATACTTATTAGCATCTTTCAGGATTGACAAAACCTTCCGGTTTGTATCACATACATCCTTTCCTCAAAAAAACGTCGAGGAAACAATGTTTTGACATCCTATCTGCAAGATTTCATAAATAATGCAGTAATCGCTAATATAATTCCAACAGACTCTTAGCATCGCTACGAGTGAGAAAGTCTCATCGTAGTCAACTCCTTGAACTTGTCGGAAAACATCTTAACGACAAGTCGAGCTTTCTTAATGGTGATACTTACCATCATTGTCCGTCTTCCTTTTAAAATCCATCTGTACTCAACAGCCTTACGACCATCGAGCCGTTCTGCCAAAGTCTACACTTTGTTTTCATACATGGATCCTCTCTCGGATTTTATGGCCTCGAGCCATTTATCGGAATACGGGCCCACCATCGCTTCTCCATAGCTTGTAGGTTCATTGTTGTCTAGCAACATTACTTCCAAGACAGGATTACGTACCACTCTGAAGTAGTACGCATCCTTGTCATCCCACGAGATTTGGTAGTGACTTGATCTGAAGTTTCATGATCACTATCATAAGCTTCCACTTCAATTGGTGTAGGTGCCACAGGAACAACTCCTGTGCCCTGCCACACACTAGTTGAAGAGACGGTTCAATAACCTCATCAAGTCTCCACCATCCTCCCACTCAATTCTTTCGAGAGAAACTTTTCCTCGAGAAAGGACCCGATTCTAGAAACAATCCCTTATTGCTTTCGGATCTGAGACAGGAGGTATACCCAACTGTTTTTGGGTGTCCTATGAAGATGCATTTATCCGCTTTGGGTTCGAGCTTATCAGCCTGAAACTTTTTCACATAAGCGTCGCAGCCCCAAACTTTCAAGAAATGACAGCTTAGGTTTCTCTAAACCATAGTTCATACGGTGTCATCTCATCGGAATTACGTGGTGCCCTATTTAAAGTGAATGCGGTTGTCTCTAATGCCTAACCCATAAACTATCGTGGTAATTCGATAAGAGACATCATGGTATGCATCATATCCAATAGGGTGCAGTTATGATGTTCGGACACACCATCACACTATGGTGTTCCAGGCTGTATTAGTTGTGAAACAATTTCCACAATGTCTTAATTCTGTGCCAAACTCGTAATTCAGATATTCATCTCTATGATCATATCATAGATATTTTATCCTCTTGTCACGATGATCTTTCAACTTCACCCTGAAATTATTTGAACCTTTCAATAATTCAGACTCGTGATTCATCAAGTAAATATACTCAACATCTACTCAAATCATCTGTGAAGTAAGAACATAACGATATCCACTACACGCCTCAGCACTCATTGGACTGCACACATCAAAATGTATTACTTCCAACAAGTTGCTTTCTAGTTCCATTTTACTGAAACCGAGGCTTTCAGTCATCTTGCCCATGTGGTATGATTTGCATGTCTCAAGTGATTCAAAAATCAAGTGAGTCCAAACGGTCCATTTGCATGGAGTTTCTTCATGCATATACACCAATAGACATGGTTCGCATGCCTCAAACTTTTCAAAAACGAGTGATCCCAAAGATCCATCAACATGGAGCTTCTTTCATGCGTTTTATACCGATATGACTTACGTGGCAGTGCCACAAGTAGGTGGTACTATCATTACTATCTTTTGGCATGAACATGTGTATCACTACGATCGAGATTCAATAAACCATTCATTTTAGGTGTAAGACCATTGAAGGTATTATTCAAATAAACAGAGTAACCATTACTCTCTCCTTAAATGAATAACCGTATTGCGGTAGACATAATCCCATCATGTCTATGCTCAACGCAAACACCAATCTTGATGGTAGAGGGAGCGTACGATATTTGATCAACCATGGAAATACTTCCAACACATATCGTCATCTCACCTTTTGGCTAGTCTCCGTTTATTCCGTAGCTTTTATTTCGAGTTACTAACACTTAGCAACCGAACCGGTATCTAATACCCTGGTGCTACTAGGAGTACTAGTAAAGTACACATTAACATAATGTATATTCAATATACTTCTATCGACAGCCTTCTCATCTACCAAGTATCTAGGGTAATTCTGCTCCAGTGGCTGTTCCCCTTATTACAGAAGCACTTAGTCTCGGGTTTGGGTTCAACCTTGGGTTTCCTCACTAGAGCAGCAGCTGATTTGCCATTTCATGAAGCATCCCTTTTTGCCCTTGCCCTCCTTGAAACTAGTGGTTTCACAAACCATCAACAATTGATGCTCCTTCTTGATTTCTACTTTTGTGGTGTCAAACATCGCGAATATCTCAAGGATCATCATATATGTCCTCGATACATTATAGTTCATCACGAAGCTCTAGTAGCTTGGTGGTAATGACTTCGGAGAAACATCACTATCTCATTTGGAAGATCAACTCCCACTTGATTCAAATGATTGTTGTACTCAGACAATCTGAGCACAAGCTCAACAATTGAGCTTTTTCCCTTAGTTTGCAGGCTAAGAAAAATCGTCGGAGGTCTTATACCTCTTGACGTGGGCACGAGCCTGAAATCCCAATTTCAGCCCTCGAAACATCTCATATGTTTCGCGACGTTTCAAAACGTCTTCGGTGCCTCAACTCTAAGCCGTTTAACTGAACTATCACGTAGTTATCAAAATGTGTATGTCAGATGTTCGCAACATCCATAGACAACGTTCGAGGTTCAGCACACTGAGTGGTGCATTAAGGACATAAGCCTTCTATGAAGCAATGAGGACAATCCTGAGTTTACGGACCTAGTCCGCATAATTGCTACTATCAACTTTCAACTAAAATTTCTCTAGGACCATATCTAAACAGTAGAACTAAAGTGCGAGCTACGACATAATTTGCGAAGACCTTTTGACTATGTTCAGGATAATTAAGTTCATCTTATGAACTCCCACTCAGATAGACATCCCTCTAGTCATCTAAGTGATTACATGATCCGAGTCAACTAGGCCGTGTCCGATCATCACGTGAGACGGACTAGTCAACATCGGTGAACATCTTCTGTTGATCGTATCTTCTATACGACTCATGTTCGACCTTTCGGTCTCTTGTGTTCCGAGGCCATGTCTGTACATGCTAGGCTCGTCAAGTCAACCTAAGTGTTTCGCGTGTGTAAATCTGTCTTACACCCGTTGTATGTGAACATTAGAATCTAACACCCGATCATCACGTGGTGCTTCGAAACAACAAACTGTCGCAACGGTGCACAGTTAGGGGGAACACTTTCTTGAAATTATTATGAGGGATCATCTTATTTACTACCGTCGTTCTAAGTAAACAAGATGTATAAACATGATAAACATCACATGCAATCAAATAGTGACATGATATGACCAATATCATATTGCTCCTTTTGATCTTCATCTTCGGGGCTCCATGATCATCATCGTCACCGGCATGACACCATGATCTCCATCATCATGATCTCCATCATCGTGTCTCCATGAAGTTGCCTCGCCAACTATTACTTCTACTACTACAACTAACGGTTAGCAATAAAGTAAAGTAATTACATGATGTTTATGTTGACACGCAGGTCATAAATAAATTAAGACAACTCCTATGGCTCCTGCCGGTTGTCATACTCATCGACATGCAAGTCGTGATTCCTATTACAAGAACATGATCAATCTCATACATCACATATATCATTCATCACATCCTTTTGGCCATATCACATCACATAGCATACCCTGCAAAAACAAGTTAGACGTCCTCTAATTGTTGTTTGCATGTTTTACGTGGCTGCTATGGGTTTCTAGCAAGAACGTTTCTTACCTACGTAAAAACCACAACGTGATATGCCAATTGCTATTTACCCTTCATAAGGACCCTTTTCATCGAATCCGATCTGACTAAAGTGGGAGAGACAGACACCCGCTAGCCACCTTATGCAACTAGTGCATGTCAGTCGGTGGAACCAGTCTCACGTAAGAGTACGTGTAAGGTCGGTCCGGGCCGCTTCATCCCACAATGCCACCGAATCAAGATTGGACTAGTAACGGTAAGCATATTGAACAAAATCAACGCCCACAACTACTTTGTGTTCTACTCGTGCATAGAAACTACGCATAGACCTAGCTCATGATGCCACTGTTGGGGAACGTAGCATAAATTCAAAATTTTCCTACGTGTCACCAAGATCTATCTATGGAGTCATCTAGCAACGAGGGAGGAGTGGATCTACATACCCTTGTAGATCGCGCGCGGAAGCGTTCAAGAGAACAGGGTTGATGGAGTCGTACTCGTCGTGATCCAAATCACCGATGATCCTAGCGCCGAACGGACGGCACCTCCGCGTTCAACACACGTACGGAGCAGCAACGTCTCCTCCTTCTTGATACATCAAGGGGGGAGAAGAGGTTGATGGAGATCCAGCAGCACGACGGCGTGGTGGTGGAAGTAGCGGGATTCCAACAGGGCTTCGCCAAGCGCTGCGGGAGGAGGGAGAAGTGTCATGGGAGGGAGAGGGAGGCGCCAGGGCTTAGGTATTGCTGCCCTCCCTTCCCCCCACTATATATAGGGCCAAGGGAGAGGGGGGGGGCGCAGCCTTGTCCCTTCCTCCAAGGAAGGGTGCGGCCAGGGAGGAGTCCCTCCTCCCCAAGGCACCTCGGAGGTGCCTTCCCCTTTTAGGACTCTTCCTTTCCCTTATCTCTTGGCGCATGGGCCTCTTGGGGCTGGTGCCCTTGGCCCATACAGGCCAAGGCACACCCCCTACAGCCCATGTGGCCCCCCGGGGCAGGTGGCCCCACCCGGTGGACCCCCGGGACCCTTCCGGTGGTCCCGGTACAATACCGGTGACCCCGAAACTTGTCCCGATGGCCGAAATAGCACTTTCTATATATAATTCTTTACCTCCGGACCATTCCGGAACTCCTTATGACGTCCGGGATCTCATCCGGGACTCCGAACAACTTTCGGGTTACCGCATACTAATATCTCTATAACCCTAGCATCACCGAACCTTAAGTGTGTAGACCCTACGGGTTCGGGAGACATGCAGACATGACCGAGATGACTCTCCGGTCAATAAACAACAGCGTGATCTGGATACCCATGTTGGCTCCCACATGTTCCATGATGATCTCATCGGATGAACCACGATGTCAAGGACTTAATCAATCCCGTATACAATTCCCTTTGTCTAGCGGTACGATACTTGCCCGAGATTCGATCGTCGGTATCCCGATACCTTGTTCAATCTCGTTACCGGCAAGTCTCTTTACTCGTTTCATAACACATCATCCCGTGATCAACTCCTTGATCACATTGTGCACATTATGATGATGTCCTACCGAGTGGGCCCAGAGATACCTCTCCGTCACACGGAGTGACAAATCCCAGTCTCGATTCGTGCCAACCCAACAGACACTTTCGGAGATACCTGTAGTGTACCTTTATAGCCACCCAGTTACGTTGTGATGTTTGGCACACCCAAAGCACTCCTACGGTATCCGGGAGTTGCACAATCTCATGGTCTAAGGAAATGATACTTGACATTAGAAAAGCTTTAGCATACGAACTACATGATCTTGTGCTAGGCTTAGGATTGGGTCTTTGTCCATCACATCATTCTCCTAATGATGTGATCCCGTCATCAACGGCATCCAATGTCCATGGTCAGGAAACCGTAACCATCTATTGATCAACGAGCTAGTCAACTAGAGGCTTACTAGGGACATGGTGTTGTCTATGTATCCACACATGTATCTGAGTTTCCTATCAATACAATTCTAGCATGGATAATAAACGATTATCATGAACAAGGAAATATAATAATAATCAATTTATTATTGCCTCTAGGGCATATTTCCAACATATAAACTATTTTACTAGCCATAGATTCATCAAAATAAGCAAACAACACACGAAAAACAGAATCTGTCAAAAACAGAACAGTCTATAGTAATCTGTAGCTAGAGAAAGATCTGGAACCCCAAAAACTCTAAAATAAATTTCTGGACGTGAGGAATTTATCTATTAATCATCTTCAAAAAGAATTAACTAAATAGCACTTTCCAAATAAAAATGACAGCAGTTCTCTTGAGCGCTAAAGTTTCTGTTTTTTACAGCAAGTGTAACAAGACTTTCCCCAAGTCTTCCCAACGGTTCTACTTGGCACAAACACTAATTAAACACAAAAAACACAACCAAAACAGAGTCTAGATAAATTGTTTATTACTAAACAGGAGCAAAAAGCAAGGAATAAAAATAAAATTGGGTTGCCTCCCAACAAGCGCTATCATTTAACGCCCCTAGCTAGGCATAACAAGCAAGAATAGATCTAGGTATTGCCATCTTTGGTAGGCAATTCTTCAATTAGGCATCTACCATCTTTAGGAATTTCTTTCTTTTTAATAATTATCGAACTTTTAGGCACAAGATCGAAAAATTCATTTGTAACAAATGGTTCCTTAATGATAGCAAAAAGATTGGGATGAATACTTATAGATTTGAGATCCGCATTTTCCTTACTAGAAGATTCAACTTTAGTTTTAGGAACATACATAAGCTTGGCAACTTTAGTGGAAGGACTTGGAGTATTCTTTACGGAAGAAAAAGCGGTTCCCAAGTTGATAATAATATCCTCAAGTTTGTCGATCCTAGTAGAATCGTGATTTATTTTCTCATTAACTATGGGTTCATTTTCTTTAATATTTTTTAAAGTAACTCCTACTTTAGATCCATATTGAGAGATTCGGCTGTGGATCTTTTTATCCAAATTTTCAATTAACTCTATGGTAGCAACCTTATTTTCAATAATTTCAAGCCTTTGCATTACATGCTCCAAAGTTAATACAGTTCCATTAACCAAGAGAGGAGGTGAGCCAAATAAATCTATCATAGCATTATAAGAATCAAAAGTATGGCTACCCAAGAAGTTCCCTCCGGTAATAGTATCAAGAACATATCTGTGCCAAGGAGTAATGCCTACATAAAAATTGCGAAGGAGAACGGAAGTAGATTGCTTCCTAGTATGTCTATTTTGAGCATTGCAAATTATATACCAAGCATCTTTTAGATTTTCTCCCTCCCTTTGCTTAAAATTTCATTCTCGGGAGACAACGGAGAAGATAAGGGACTAGCCATAACGACAAGCAAACAAACTAACTCACAAGCAAACAAAAAGCAAGCGGGCAAAAAGAGGCAAATAGAGAAAGAGAGGGAGGATAGAGAGAGAGGGTAAATAAAACGGCAAGGGTGAAGTGGGGGAGATGAAAATGAGAGGCAAATGGAAAATACTGTAATGCGGGAGATAAGGGTATGTGATGGGTACTTGGTATGTTGACTTTTGCGTAGACCTCCCCGGCAACGGCGCCAGAAATCCTTCTTGCTAACTCTTGAGCACTGCGTTGGTTTTCCCCGAAGAGGAAGGGATGATGCAGCAAAGTAGCGTAAGTATTTCCCTCAGTTTTTGAGAACTAAGGTATCAATCCAGTAGGAGGCTACGCGCGAGTCCCTCGTACCTACACAAAACAAATAAATCCTCGTAACCAACGCAGATAGGGGTTACCAATCCCTATAAGGCCACTTACGAGAGTGAGATCTGATAGATATGATAAGATAATATTTTTGGTATTTTTATGATAAAGATGCAAAGTAAAATAAAAGCAAAAGGAAATAACTAAGTATTGATAGATTAATATGATGAAGATAGACTCGGGGGCCATAGGTTTCACTAGTGGCTTCTCTCGAGAGCATAAGTATTCTACGGTGGGTGAACAAATTACTGTTGAGCAATTGACAGAATTGAGCATAGTTATGAGAATATCTAGGTATGATCATGTATATAGGCATCACGTCCGATACAAGTAGACCGACTAATGCCTACATATAGAGTATTAAGTTAAAAACATAGTAACGCCTTAAGCAAGATGACATGATGTAGAGGGATAGACTCATGCAATATGAAGAAAACCCCATCTTGTTATCCTTGATGGCAACAATACAATACGTGCCTTGCTGCCCCTACTGTCACTGGGAAAAGGACACCGCAAGATTGAACCCAAAGCTAAGCACTTCTCCCATTGCAAGAAAGATCAATCTAGTAGGCCAAACCAAACTGATAATTCGAAGAGACTTGCAAAGATAACCAATCATACATAAAAGAATTCAGAGAAGATTCAAATATTGTTCATAGATAGACTTGATCATAAACCCACAATTCATCGGTCTCAACAAACACACCGCAAAAAGAAGATTACATCGAATAGTTCTCCACAAGAGAGGGGGAGAACATTGTATTGAGATCCAAAAAGAGAGAAGAAGCCATCTAGCTACTAACCATGGACCCGTAGGTCTGAAGTGAACTACTCACACTTCATCGGAGGGCTATGGTGTTGATGTAGAAGCCCTCCGTGATCGATGCCCCCTCCGGTAGAGCTCCGGAACAGGCCCCAAGATGGGATCTCGTGGATACAGAAATTTACGGTGGTGGAATTAGGGTTTTGGCTCCGTATCTGATCGTTTGGGGCTACGTAGATATATATAGGAGGAAGGAGTACGTCGGTGGAGCAACAGGGGGCCCACGAGGGTGGAGGGCGCGCCTGGGGGGGTAGGCGCGCCCCCTACCTCGTGGCCTCCTCTTTTCTTTCTTGACGTAGGGTCCAAGTCTCCTGGGTCTTGTTCGTTGAGAAAATCACGTTCCCGAAGGTTTCATTCCGTTTGGACTCCGTTTGATATTCCTTTTCTTCGAAACCCTAAAATAGGCAAAAAACAGCAATTCTGGGCTGGGCCTCCGGTTAATTGGTTAGTCCCAAAAATAATATAAAAGTGGTAATAAAGCCCAATAATGTCCAAAATAGTAGATAATATAGCATTGAGCAATCAAAAATTATAGATACGTTGGAGACGTATCATTCATCCGATGAGATCATCGTGGAACATGTGGGAACCAACATGGGTATCCAGATCCCGTTGTTGGTTATTGGCCGGGGAGATGTCTCGGTCATGTCTACATGGTTCTCGAACCCGTAGGGTCTACACACTTAAGGTTCTGTGACGGTAGAGTTGTTATGGGAAATTGTATGTGGTTACCGAAGGTTGTTCGGAGTCCTGGATGAGATCCCGGACGTCAAGAAGAGTTCCAGAATGGTCCAGAGGTGAAGATTTATATATGGGAAGTCTAGTTTCAGTCGCTGGAATAGTTTCGGGGGTTATCGGTATTGTATCGGGACCACCGAAAGGTGTCCGGGGGTCCACCGGGTGGGGCCACCTGCCCCGGGGGACTTAATGGGCTGAATATGAGAGGGAACCAGCCCCTGGTGGGCTGGTGCGCCCCCCCAAGGGCCCAAGGCGTCTAGGGTTGGAAACCCTAGGGGGAGGGGGCACCTCCCACCTTGCTTGGGGGGCCAGTCTCCCCCCTGGCCGCCCCCCTCTAGATGCATCTAGGGGGACGACCCCCTCTCCCCTTAACCCTATAAATAGAAAGGGGGTGGGAGGGCAGCCGCACCCCCTTCGCTGGCGCAACCCCTTCCTCCTCCAACACCTCCTCCTCCGTAGTGCTTAGCGAAGCTCTGCCGGAGAACCACGCGCTCCACCACCACGACGTTGTGCTGCCGGAGTTCTCCCTCAACTTCTCCTCTCCCCTTGCTGGATCAAGAAGGAGGAGACGTCCCCGGGCTGTACATGTGTTGAACGCGGAGGCACCGTCCGTTCGGCGATTGATCGGATCTTCCGCGATTTGAATCGCCGCGAGTACGACTCCATCAATCGCGTTCTTGTAACACTTCTACTTAGCGATATTCAAGGGTATGAAGATGCACTCCCTCTCTATCGTTGCTGGCATCTCCTAGATTGATCTTGGTGACACGTAGGAAAATTTTGAATTATTACTACGTTCTCCAACAATTAGGGTGAATCAATTTCAATGGAGAAAAAGGAGGTGAAGCGGAGCTTCAAGTCAAGCCGGGGGCACCGCTATGAGTGGCAGTGAGGCATGGGGCCACATGCGAGGCTGAGCATGGACGAGCCGGAGCTGGTGACGAGGCAACTAGTGGAGGTGGGTCCACTGGTTGGCTGGTGCAGGTGGGGGACCTTGAGACGGCATGACGAGTGGCAGCGAAGCGTGTCGTTGCAGCCAGAGGAGAGGTAGTGAAACATGGAGGCGAGCAATGGAGGAGGGACCGTTCAAAGAGAAAAAAAGCTGGAGGAAGGACAACTGTTGGATCTTAATCCAAACAAATATCGAAAGTACACTTATGCAAAGTGAATTTCAGGCGACTTAGTCCTTAATTAACTAATTTATTAAGTAGGGATGCATGAGCATGCATCAAAACATATGAGTATGTATTTTCTCCATTTTTGTTTACTCAATTATCTTAAGTCAAATTTTGTAAATTTTGACCAAGTCCATAAAAAACATATTAACATCTATATACTTTATCGGTACTATTGGGTTCATCGTTCAATATATTTTCACACCATATATATTTGTTATTGTAAATTTTTATATTGTTCTCCATAAATCTGGTCAACTTTATAAATTTGGACTTAAACTAAATTAAATATGCAGAGTAAATTTGGACGCAGTGACCTGGCTCCCAGGTGTAGATGCTCCCGCCGGTGAACAGTAAAATCGTAAAAATAACAAACAAATTTAAAAATCCAAATAATTTAGGCATGCAAGATGCTCTAATGTGTGATGCTCATGTCAAATTTGGTGGTGTTTGGACATTTGAGTAGCTCTCAACAAAAACAAAATTCAGGCTTGTGAGAAAGTTAAAAAAAATGCATTGTTCGGAGCTCATTTTGTCTTTCTGCCACGAGCTTCTGGAATCTCATTTACCCATGATAGTTTGCACCCTGACACACTCAAGCATCTTGCAGGAAAAAAAACTGAATTTTTAAATTTTTTATGGTAATTTTACTGTTCATCAAATGGAGATGAGCCGGGGCTCAAATTGAATATTTGAGTAATTCTCTACTACTCAAAATTCAAACATACGTAAGGTTCCTCTTCCTGTCAGGTAAAACTCTTTATCAACCGTTTTCCCCCTCCCACCATGTACCTCCACCGATTTGTTTCGTCCAATCATTTTTTGTTCACCACACCATAATTGACCGTACCTTCCCGTACGTCCCACAATCGCATCAATTAACTTCTCTTTTGCACCACCGCATCAATTCCACCTTAATTAACTTAACTTTTGCATTAATTTCTTATATCACGTGATTTACTTACCTTACATATTAGTTCCATAATTTAAGTAGTACTCCACGACAATGCATGACACATCCCAGATTTTTTTTTATTATTTGGGTAAGTTTAGGTTATTTGTTGTACACGTTTGATTTGTATCGGCTCACATGTGTTATGGAATTAGGAGATCATGCCCGAATCTATGAGAATGCCTGGGTTTTGAAAAGTTTGGATTTTCTGAAAATGTGATTCATATATCTCTTCTTCTCATTCTGACTTAGCCGAAGAAGCCAAGCTGCAGACTCCACGATAATCCTGACAGGCTTGCCAGTTTATTTTTAATCTATTATTGTCGTGCTGAAAATTATTTGGCACCATAGCAATCGCACGGGTAATTATACCTAGTAAATAAAAACAGGGGGAGTGGCAAGGTGCATGGACGACAAACATGTCAGTCAGGAATAGTGAATCCACATGTTCTATGAGGCAATAGCATTATCTGTAGTAACTGACCTTAAGTGCGTAGGCAGATGAGGACCCTACCTGCCGGTGGCTAGTACTACAGTATCTTTTGAAAACGTGGTGGATCGTCGTCCAGCATCATCCAGTACACCCAGTACTGAGTACACCCTGCACAGATTTGGAGCTAGGCAGCTAGCTGCTTCATGGAAATGGCCAACCGAACCGTCCAGTACGCCATGGTCAGTGCGCTGCGCCCGTACCTGCTCAACTACCTGCTATGGCTCCTGGATCGATCCGCCATTTTTCTCTTCTCCTAGTATAAGAAATTTGCTCCATCGCATTTCGACGTCCATAGTTTTTGTGTGGTTGTTGGCATGCACGCAGGTGGATGCCTTCACTGGCGAGCCGTTCAAGGGCAACCCGGCGGCGGTGTGCCTCCTGAAGGACGACGCCGCTGCCAATGACGACAAGTGGCTTCAGTCCGTCGCTGCGGAGTTCAACGTATCCCAGACGGCCTTCCTCTTCCCCCGCGATGGAGGCTCCAGCTCGTCGTCCACCCCGCGGTTCCGCGTCCGCTGGTTCAGCCCCACCACCGAGGTCCCGCTGTGCGGGCACGGGACACTGGCGTCCGCTCACTTCCTCTTCACCGCCGTCCTCCCGAAGCAGCACGACGTGATCGAGTTCGTGACCGAGTCCGGGATCCTGACCGCCCGGAAGGTTCCCGGAGCAAGTTCGCGGCCGCGGGTGACGGAGGAGGAGCAGGGGAAACCGTTCATCGAGCTGGATTTCCCCACGAGCGATGTTTTCGTGGACTGCAGCTCCACCCACGAGCTGCCGTCCATATTCCTGAAGGCCACGCCCATAGTCGGTGTTCGCCGAGCAGCAACCACCGACGACTTCATCGTACGTATATAACTGCCTCACCATTGCTCTGTCAAGAGCATTCTGATACCAATCTGAGCAATGCTACAAGCACGGGCACATAATACGGATTTAACGGGAAAGCTTAGCTGGGATAATTTGACCTCAGGGTGGACGACACGAGCAAGCTTTTCGGCCCGCTCGTGGCCTGTTCAGGACCGGACGGTTACGGTCCAGGATCGGTAGAAAATCTGGTCGGTCCGGGCTGCAATTTTCGGCCCAAGAAACTGTCGGTCCGGTCGGGTCTTTAACCGAGCCGCTCAGTCGGACCGAAAAAACGTAGTCACCGCCGCTGCCGTGCCTCGTCGTCGTGGCCACCGGCAGCCCCCGTGTGAACCATCATGTCCACGAGCTTCCCCTCTCATCCCTTCTTCACTTTCCAATGCGCCATAGCCTCTTGACGCCACTCGCCATCGCTGCCGTGCGCGCACCGGCGCCGATATGATGTTCTCGACCATGGAATCGACCCCAAACCTGGCACCAATCCTGCCATGGCAACAGCACGTACACCGGTTACCAGCTGCCCCAGCTATAAAAACGCGTCGCCGGCACAACCAGGAATAACTGGACATAATCCGAACGCTCTGAAGGTGAAGCCACCGCTGCTGTTCGAGGAGTCCCTCTGTGCTCGTGGGGATTTCTCACGCACTTCAGTTTCGTTAGTTTCGTCAGTGTAAGAAGGAGCAATAGGAGAGAAGCAGGTCGTATGTTCATGTATCTATCGAGTGTTACAAATGTACAGAGAAGAGGAGGATGCAGGTGCGGCTACTACGCTAACAAACTCCGTAACAAACTCATCTAGATAAGCTCGTGCCATCATGCAATAGAGACTAGGACTGGTAGTTACGGAGAGAAAGAGAGAGAGAGTTACGTTGGTTCAGTTTCAACAGGTTCAGAAAATTCAGTTTGTTGGTTTCGCCCAAGTTTCAGTTGATAGCTAATTTCTCGTGCACGTAGGCGCTCGCGCACATCGTCCACTTCGTCCCATTAGTCATGCACGTACCCCACCTCGCCGCTGCACTCGCACACATCGACGCCGGTAGTTGTTGGCCGGTCCATTCGGTCCAGTCGATCCGGCTCGGGCTTTGTCAGCATCGGTCTGGTCCCCCAAAACAGGACCGCTCGCCTCCTCGGTCCGGTCCGGTCTGGCCCGCCGGCGGTCGGTCCAAACGACGGCTCGGACCGGGACCGGACCGGCCTGGACCGTGTCCATCCTGATTTTGACCGGAAGAAATCAGTGTGAAGGGCCATGGCCCCTGAAATTCAGAGGGGTACCTCTATAACAAAATATTAGACATTTTGTAGTTCAATTTAAACTGCAAAAACGTATTATATTTAGTTATAGAGGTAGTTTTCTTTTGCGGGTGTATAGTGGTAGTATTTCTTTAGAGAAATATAAAACTATATTCGCCAAATCATAAAATTCAGAACTATGGCAAAATCGTGGCAACCTGCAACGAAAACTGAGGGGCAGTAGGCTGTGACGGCGTGGATAAACCGGGTAGCAGCTGCTGGAGTACGCAGTATCTGAACCGTCTGGTTGAGACTTGAGAGTGGTGATTAGTATTTAGGAGCTACAGTATTAGGGTTGTTCCACAACATGGGATAGTTGGACTGCTTCTGACTCGAACGGTCCAAACAACGTTGGAGTTAGAATTTTCTACACCTATTTGCTGAGCATAACAACGGATTTGCAAACTCGACTCCTATGAGGTAGCAGATCAGGCAACTATGCTATACATCTACATGACAAAAGAATCTGCGCGTCGTGGCCTTTTTCAGGTAGAACTTTCATCGGGAGAAGAGGTTGCTGATGTCCTTCCTAACTTGGAACAACTTAAAAAGTGTGCTGGCAGAGGTGTCATTGTTACAGGACAGGCGCCACCTGGATCTGGTTATGACTTCTTCTCACGATTCTTCGCCCCGAAAAAAGGGGTAGACGAGGTGATCTTGTAAACTTTCTATAAGTTGAATACATATATACCATAGTACATGAAGCTTGTTTAACTTATGGTCTTCTTTCTTGAGTTAGAAATAGCAACACACCTACATTTAATTTTGGAAAGAAAATTAAATTACGGCCATATTGTCTATGGAGAATATACCAGCTTCTTTCATATCTCATAACCCATCGGCATTGTGCTACATAACAGGACCCTGTTTGTGGCAGTGCACATTGTGCTCTAGCACCATTCTGGGCCCGAAAACTGGGCAAACGAAGACTGACGGCGTTTCAAGTATGTCTTGACTACCTCTATGACCAACTGGATCATTCTTTTGATATGCATGTGTTTGAAAAAATTGCTAAAATATGTGCTTAATCATCTTAAATCATTCGTTTACCATGTATCATCAGGTATCTAAAAGGACCGGAACACTTTATCTGGAGTTGGATGCTGCAAATCGGAGGGTAAAAATTCAAGGACAAGCCATTACTGTGATGGTTGGAACACTCCTAGCTTAGCTAGCTAGCATATATTTTCCATCTATGTATGCTTTGAACTACGGTGTCACAACAATGCATGGTTACATTTGTTGTTTTATGTTGTTTTAACACTAACGGTCTTACTCCTGTAGGAGTACATATTCCGTGGTGAATTTATTGACTGGTTTGGTATCGTAGCTGTGTTGATGATTTTCTCTATTAACTCGGTGAAATTTATAAAACATAACTTAGGGCAAAACTTATAAGCCTTTTATTTCATATTTTAGAATGGATGAAGTAAAGTAGACACCATTCTTCTTGGTTAATAGTCAAACAAATGTGGCAAAAACTTTTGCATTCCTTTGAAAATTTTGTTATTCTGAATGATGCTCATGGATCTCATTTAATCAGGCGCACACACACATTTGATGTGCTTATCAATTAGTACAAATTATTCCAGTTATAACTTGCTAGCTATCTTAAGAAAAAACTCAAACCTAGCTAATTATTACTTGGAAGGTAATATCCAAACCGGCGGCGGGTAAAAGTTTCGGACATGCTCTCTGAGATCCCAGATTTTCTTCATCGTGCCGTCCTTGAGGCTGTACACCCCGACGGGAGTGGATATTTTCCGGGGACGGCGGCCTTTTTGGGAGCCTCGACCGTCCTGGCGGCGTTCGCATTCGCGTTGGCTTTCTCGGCCGTGGCGGCCTTCCTTCGCCTGGCGGCGGCGCCCTTGCTTGGGCCTTTTGATAAGGGCCTTTAGTCCCGGTTGTTACACGAACCGGGACAGATGGGTCTCCACGTGGCCGGTGCGCCGAGTCCAGGCAGGAGGGCCTTTGGTCCCGATTGGTGGCACCAACCGGGACCAATAGACATCCAAGCGCCAACATTTCAGGGGCTGGGGTTTTTATTTTTTTTGAAGGGGGGGGGGGTTGGGGGTTTTGGGGTTTAATTTAGGTGTTTCATATATTGTGTTAGCTAGCTAATTAATAGAGAGAAGTGTCCTCTCTTATGTCCGTGCTTGGAAGACGCTATATATACGTGTATATAGAGAGGACTAGACACGCTAACTAGTAAGCAAATAAAGGAAACAGAAGATCGTCATGAACATATGCATACAAAGAGAAGTGATATCGACCACCTCTCCTTCTCCGAGAGATTGGTCGAACAACAAGTTCTCGTATATCTATCCGACACTACCGGCTACATATATACAATAATTATCTCTTACAATATAATCTCCTAATTATATATGAACACATGGTCCCTATAGTATTCTCCGTCTTCAGCGATCACGTGGTTAAGGAAGAATGCCGCCAATTCCTTTTGAATTGCTCGCATACGAACTGGTTCTAGGAGTTCATCCTGCATCCGAAACATCTAATTTGAACAAGGGGGTCAATATATATATATATATATATATATATATATATATATATATATATATATATATATATATATATATATATACAGTGTTACTATTCATCACCCAGGGTGCAGAATAAGTTTTTTCTTCACCCGAGATAATCTTACGATCATTTCATAATTAAATTACGTGTGGAATTCAAATAGTTACATTCTTATTGATTCACTACGTAAAATTTGACATAAGAAAATAAAAATATAGGTCATAAAACAATAAAATTTGCAGTTTATGTGTATTTTAGACTATGTTTTTACGTTTGTAATTTTACATAACACAAAATATTTTTTACGGCGATTATATATTTTCTTACGGTCCCTTTTTGCGTCAGAAATAAGACAAAACTTACGGAACGTAAAATTACGGTGTATTGATGGTAAAATAAAGGAGATGAAGAATAATAATTCCTCACCCAGGGTGACGAATAGCGCGACCCTCGTTCACAGGTCGTGTGGCGGATGGACTCACAAACGTAGTATCCACAGTAATTATTCCCGGGTTCCTGCCACAACCACTTTACAAGAAATAGAGGTCAATCAAACTGATAAGCAAGCATGCTATAAATGGTATTGATGAAACTAGCGCTTGAATCACTAGGAGATGCGTGGAACATGTTACTATAGTACTTACTTTCGGGTGTCTAAATTGCAGCTTCTTCGGCAGTCCCGGAGCTTTTTTGGTGAATTTTCTCCAAACCCTGCGAGACAAAGAAAACAATTACTTGATATATCATGAAATGAACAAAGTTGCTGATATGGTGGATAATGATCGATTTAACTTACTTCTCAAGCATTTGAGTCATGTCCGCATAGTCGTGTGGATCTTTTCGTCTCGAGTTTAAGACGGTTACTAGTCCCTGCTCAAGCTTAATCTCTAGGAGAATATAGTGGAAGCTGCGCACGCATGCATAACTCATCAATTACATTACTATAACCTGGACTAATAAGGGAAACCGAATATGCACAAGACAGTAACACTCACTTGAAGTTGTAAGGAAAGAGTATTATATCTTTGTTTTCATTTATTACCAACGATCGTAGCAAGTTGGCCTCGGTATCTTCGGCACGATATTTAACCTCAGTTGCGTCTATGAGATTTGTGTTAATGAACCCAATATCATCGATTTGTATTTTCTTCAATTCGGCGATCTTCAATCTACATAATATAGTGAGGATAATTATAAATACATGCAATGAAAGAGCTGACCTATATAGAGAGACTTAATGACAGAAGTAGTACTACTTACAGATAGTAGCAAGTGATCGTTTCTTTATCGATGGCCTTTTGATTGAAAAACTGGAAGAACTCCTCAAATGGAACATTCAACAGTTCAATTCTAACGAGGTCATGCTCCTCTCTAACTCTCAGTGTCAAAGTATTCCTCCCCCAGACTCTCTGCAGGTTTTCATGTACCAATCATGGAATCTTCGCATCATCGTTGTTAGAGATCTTTCATCTTTGACGAGAGGCTTCCCGTACTCGTATTTGTGTTCCTCCACCTCCAAGAACTCATAATGTACATTGTCGGGCAGGTAATCTCCAAGATTGCTATAACCAGGCACCATCCTCGGATCATTAGTAGGCACCTTGAGCGGGGGGCACGATTGGTTCGCTTGTTCGCCGAGCTGGGGAATTTTTTCCCAGCTCGTCGTTCTTTTAACCTTTGATCACTGACAGTTCTTCCCAACCGCTCCGCTTCAACAAATGACTTTGCAATAATGCGGTCATAGTTGCCTTTCGGCGGAGACTTTGTTGGGTTTTTAGGGCAGCCAAAGTGCGCTTCGCTTTCACCGGATCTACCTTCTCCTCCGGAGGTGGATGTTTCTTTGCTTTCACCCCTTCAAAGAAGTTCCTCACTTCGGCTCGCGCGATCTTGGCGTTCTCCTCCGGGGTCCTCTCGTATGGTAACTTCTCTAGAGTCTTCAGAGAAGGACCGAATCTGTATTGCCTCCCGCCTCTGGCTGTACTGCTAGACGCCGGCAGAGCAGACGGAGCGGCTGCGGCTGTCTTCTTTCCTTGCTTACGAGGCGGAGGAGAAGGACTACGACGCGCCAGAGCAGCCGGAATGGTGGCGGGTCTCTTCCGCCCTTGCTGACGAGGCGGAGAAGGAGGAGGCTGGCTGCTCGGGCGCGCCAGCGCAAGCGGAGAAGGAGGCGGAGTGCCGCCATGCTCCGGAGAAGGAGGCTGAGTGCCCTGATCACTCGCTGGAGGAGGAGGCGGAGGAGGAGGCGGAGTGCCCTGACTCGCCGGAGGAGGAGGAGGAGGCGGAGGTGTCCAGTTCAGAAGCTTGATGAGATCCTTCCGCCATAGGCATGGAGTCAATAGACAAGAACCCAGCCGAGTCTCCCCTTCACCGGTAGGGTAGTCAAGATGGAGGTCCTCAAATCCCTGCGTTATTTCGTCCACCGTGACCCTGGCATATCCTTCTGGAATCGGACTACAGTGAAAAGTTGCGCCGGGTTCAGTAGGTCGAACAGAGCCGACAGCCGCCTTGACTTTGAAGTTCTGTCATTGCGTCATAAGGTGGCTATGTTGAGACTCCGTGATAGCATCCACGGGGTAGCTAGCAGGAGGCGTCAAGACATGCTCCGGCTGAAGCAGCTCGGTGGAAGCCACGCTGCTTCTCCGCTGAGATGGCGGGGTAGCTTCGGGGGTAGTTTCGGCAGGTCGCTTGCTGCAAGATACTTCTCGTTCCTCTAGCGCTTGAACCCTTTCGTGCAGCCGTCTGAATTTGGGCATGCTCCACTTTTTTCCTCCTCTCCTGGCATTTGTAACCGCCTGCGTCCGGAAAACCAGCCTTCCACGGAACGGAGCCTGGCGTGCCTCGTGTCCGTCCAGGGTGCTCAGGATTCCCGAGGGCCATTGTGAGATCGTTGTTCTCTCTGTCTGGAACGAACGTCCCTTGCTGCGCTGCATCGATATAGTGCTTTAGCTTCTTGACTGGTATGTTCATTTGCTCGTCCGTCCAAACGCATTTCCCTGATACAGGGTCCAAGGTTCCGCCAGCCCCAAAGAACCAAGTCCGGCAACGATCTGGCCAGTTCATTGTCTCTGGTTTGATCCCTTTATCAAGCAGATCATTCTCAGCCTTGGCCCACTTAGTCCGGGCTTTGAGGTAGCCACCTGACCCCGTGCGATGGTGAAGCTTCTTCTTTGCATCATTTTTCTTGTTTGTCGCCGACATCTTCTTACTCTTCTCCGATGTCTTGTAGGCCACAAATGCGGGCCAGTGATCTCTGATCTTCTCATATTTGTCGATGAATTCTGGTGTCTCTTCTTTGTTGACAAACGTTTTCAGCTCATTCTTCCATCTCCTGAATAGGTCTGCCATCTTCTTAAGAGCATGAGACTTGATTAATTGCTCTTTAACTAGCTTCTACGGATCCTCCTCTAGCGGTAGGGTGAAATTTGCCTTTAGCTCAGTCCAAAGATCATCTTTCTGCATATCATTGACATAAGACACCTAAGGGTCTTCGTTCTTAGGCTTACACCATTGCTGGATGATGATCGGGATCTTGTCCCTAACAAGAACCCCGCACTGAGCAGCAAATGCTTCCTTTGTCCGGATGGGTTCAATCGGCATGCCATCGCGCGCGATTGCTGTGATCTCAAACCTTTCATCCGAGTGCAACTTTTTCTTCGGGCCTCGTCTCTTTATCGAAGTTGTGCTTGATCCGGAGGGCTAGAAAAAAGAAGAATTAGACGAGAGTTAATTAATATGTGTACATACCAAAACAATGAATACATCAATTAGCTAGTCATCATAGGCTTAACTAATATATTTACCTGGCCGGACTCTGTTCGGTCACCGGAGCCGTCACCACGGGCTCCTTCTTGCACCAGCATTGGGTCACCGGAGCCATCATAATCATGTCTTTCCTCCTCCATTCTTCGATCACCGTAGCCTGCTTCTTCTTCACCCTGTTCTGCTTCCAGACCATCATTGTCATTAAGATACGACATGACATCACCTCCGGCTAAGATTATGTCCCCCAACACCTGTTCTTGTTCCTCGTCTCGTCCGAACTCCATTGTTTCTGCAAATATTACAACATGGCAATTATTACACAAACATGAAAGCATGTGGATATATTAGTGGCAAACATAGACCTAGCTTATTCCGGGTTTGGGGTGGCCTCGGCAACGCTTCAAGGGTAGGGGCGCGGCGGGAGGGGGTAGGAGACCGACATCGTTTTTTCTAGGGTTTGGGTGTCCTCGAGAGTTTTGGTCGAGCGAGAGGGCCGGGGGGGGCTCCCGTGGTATAAGTTATCACGGTCGAAGTTATCCGGGAGGGGGTTATATCGACAAGACGACATACATACATGGGAAAATAATGTTATCGGGGAGGGGGTAGGTCGAACCCCCCCCCCCCCCCCCCCCGCACGCGTTGAAGTTATCGGGACATGGGGTATATCGACAACGACATATCCGGAAAAAAAAGAAGACGAAGAAGAAAATAAAAAGAGGAGAAGAAGATATTAATAGAGGAGAAGATTGAAGAAAAAAAAGAAGGAAAAAAAGAAGAAGAAGAAGAGAAAATAGAATCTATTTTCTCTTCTTCTCCTCTATTTCTTTCTTCTTCTCCTCTTCTTTTTCTTCTTTTTTCTTCTTCTTATTTATTTCTCCTCTTCATCCTCTCCTCTTCTTCTCCTTTCTTCCTCTTCTTATTTTCCTTTTTCCTCTCATTCTTTTTCTTCTTCTTCCTTTCCTAGCTAGATATATAAAACTTTTCTAAAAATGTAACTTTTGCATACATACATGGGAAAATAATATTATCGGGGAGGGGGTAGGTCGACCCCCCCCTCATGTTGAAGTTATCAGGACATGGGGTATATCGACAACGACATATCCGATAAAAAATAAGAAGACGAAGAAGAAATAAAAAGAGGAGAAGAAGATATTAATAGAGGAGAAGATCGAAGAAAAAAAAGAAGAAAAAAAAGAGGAGAAGAAGAAAGAAATAGAGGAGAAGAAGAGAACACTCTTCTTCTCCTCTATTTCTTTCTTCTTCTCCTCTTTTTTTTCTTCTTTTTTCTTCTTCTTATTTATTTCTCCTCTTCTTCTCCTTTCTTCCTCTTCTTATTTTCCTTTTTCCTCTCATTCTTTTTCTTCTTCTCCCTTTCCTAGCTAGATATATAAAACTTTTCTAAAAATGTAACTTTTGCATACATACATGGGAAAATAATATTATCGGGGAGGGGGTAGGTCGAACCCCCCTCGTGTTGAAGTTATCGGGACACGAGGTATATCGACGGCGACAGACCCGATAAAAAATAAGAAGACGAAGAAGAAATAAAAAGAGGAGAAGAAGAAAGGAATAGAGGAGAAGATCAAAGAAAAAAAATAAAAAAAGAGGAGAAGAAGAAAGGAATAGAGGAGAAGAAGAAAAAAAATAGAATGTTCTCTTATTTTTTCCTCTTCTTATTTATTTCTCCTCTTCTTCCTCTCCTCTTCTTCTCCTTTCTTCCTCTTCTTATTTCCTTTTTCCTCTTATTATTTTTCTTCTTCTTCTTCCTTCTTAAAAATACATGAAGTAGTATTGCTTGCTTTTTTTAAAATAATGTTCAAAAATAAAAGTAGTATTGCTTCCTTTTTCCTCTCATTCTTTTAAAATAAGGTTTTGCCTAATTCATTGTTCATATGAATATACAAACATTTGCATATTTACAATAATTTATATCACCAAAAAATTCTATGAACAGAAAAAAAATCCTAATTTTTCTAAAAATCTATCTTTTGCATATATACATGAACATATATATATATATATATACACACAGAGAGAACATATATACATACATATATACATTTTTTATAAAAATGCAAAAAACAAAAATCTAAAAAAAGGACATATAAACAGATATACACACATACATATACTCATACATATACATATAATCAGGAAAAAACATCTATATATGTGCAAAAAAACAGGGAGGAAGAGTGGGGCGGTGCCGGCCCTGACCTAAGGGATGAGAGGTGTGGCGTGGTCGGGGTAGGGGCACGACGCGTGTCGGGGTAGAGGCGACGGCGGTGTGGTCGGGGAAGGGGCAGAGGCGACGACGGCGTGGTCGGGGCAGGGCGAGGCAGAGGCGACGGCGGCGTGGGGCAGCTAGGGCGAGGATGACGTGGTCGGGGCAGGGGCGCGCGGCGTGGTCGGGGTGGGCCGCCGGCGGCGTGCTCGGGGCAGGGCAGCGACGGCGTCGACGAGGCAGCAGAGGGCGGCGACGGTGTCGACGAGGCAGCAGAGGGCGGCAACGGCGTCGACGGGGCGAGCTCGATCGGGCAGCCTGGCGGCGTCATCGGGGCGGGGGAACTGATGCAGATGAATCTGAAAAACGCCAAGTGCTTTCTTATATACTGAGAGCATTGGTCTTGGTTCGTGGCATCAACCGGGACCAATGCCACCCTTTTTCCTGAAAGAACTATGTGGTGCTTTGGCTCATCGTATGATGTATTCGCCTCCTTATCTTTTCTTTTTCTCGGTTTGGTAGACTTGTCCTTCACATAGATAACCTGTGCCACATCATTGGCTAGGACGAACGGTTCGTCAGTGTACCCAAGATTTTTTAGATCCACTGTTGTCATTCCGTACTATGGGTCTACCTGTACCCCGCCTCCTGACAGATTGACCCATTTGCACTTAAAAAAAGGACCTTAAAATCATGTCCATAGTCAAGTTCCCATATGTCCACTATGTAACCATAATATGTGTCCTTTCCCCTCTCGGTTGCTGCATCAAAGCGGACACCGCTGTTTTGGTTGGTGCTCTTTTGATCTTGGGCGATCGTGTAAAATGTATTCCCATTTATCTCTTATCCTTTGTAAGTCAATACAGTCAAAGATGGTCCCCTGGACAACAAGTACAACTCATCACAAACAATGTTGTCACCTCTGAGACGTGTTTCCAACCAACTGCTGAAAGTCCTGATGTGTTCACATGTAATCCAGTCGTGGCACTTCTTCGGGTGTTTGGAGCGCAGACTGTTCTTGTGTTCATCAACATATGGGGTCACCAAGGTAGAGTTCTGTAGAACTGTGTAGTGTGCTTGAGACCAAGAATATCCGTCCCTACATATTATTGAGGCCCCTCCCAGCGTGCCTTTTCCAGTCAGTCTCCCCTCATATCGCGATTTAGGGAGACCTATCTTCTTAAGGCCAGAAATGAAGTCAACACAAAACCCAATGACATCCTTTGTTTGATGGCCCATGGAGATGCTTCCTTCTGGCCTAGCGTGGTTACGGACATATTTCTTTAGGACTCCCATGAAACTCTCAATGGGGAACATATTGTGTAGAAATATGGCCCAGAATGACAATCTCATCGACTAGATGAATTAGGACGTGTGTCATGATATTGAAGAAGGATGGTGGGAACACCAGCTCGAAACTGACAAGACATTGCGCCACATCACTCCTTAGCCTTGGTACAATTTCTGGATCGATCACCTTCTGAGAGATTGCATTGAGGAATGCACATAGCTTCACAATGGCTAATCGGACGTTTTCCGGTAGAAGCCCCCTCAATGCAACCGGAAGCAATTGCGTCATAATCACGTGGCAGTCATGAGACTTTAGGTTCTGGAACTTTTTCTCTGGCATATTTATTATTCCCTTTATATTCGACGAGAAGCCAGTCGTGACCTTCATACTGAGCAGGCATTCAAAGAAGATTTCTTTCTCTTCTCTCGTAAGAGCGTAGCTGGCAGGACCTTTATACTGCTTTGGAGGCATGCCGTCTTTTTCGTGCAAACGTTGCAGGTCCTCCCGTGCCTGATGACCCACAAGTATAGGGAATCTATCGTATTCCTTTCGATAACTAAGAGTGTCGAACCCAACTGAGGGAGTCCTGGATTAGGGGGTGTCCGGATAGCCGGACTATACCTTCGGCCGGACTCCTGGACTATGAAGATACAAGATTGAAGACTTCGTCCCATGTCCGGAAGGGACTTTTCTTGGCGTGGAAGGCAAGCTTGGCGATACGGATATGTAGATCTCCTACCATTGTAACTGACTCTGTGTAACCCTAGCCCTCTCCGGTGTCTATATAAACTGGTGGGTTTTAGTCCGTAGGACGAACAACAATCATACCATAGGCTAGCTTCTAGGGTTTAGCCTCCTTGATCTCGTGGTAGATCTACTCTTGTACTACCCATATCATCAATATTAATCAAGCAGGACGTAGGGTTTTACCTCCATCAAGAGGGCCCGAACCTGGGTAAAACATCGTGTCCCCTGCCTCCTATTACCATCCGCCTAGACGCATAGTTCGGGACCCCCTACCCGAGATCCGCCGGTTTTGACACCGACATTGGTGCTTTCATTGAGAGTTCCTCTGTGTCGTCACTTTTAGGCCTGATGGCTCCTCCGATCATCAACGACGATGCGATCCAGGGTGAGACTTTTCTCCCCGGACAGATCTTCGTATTTGGCGGCTTTGCACTGCGGGCCAATTCGCTTGGCCATCTGGAGCAGATCGAAAGCTACGCCCCTGGCCATCAGGTCAGATTTGGAAGTTTGAACTACACGGCCGACCTCCGCGGAGACTTGATCTTCGACGGGTGCGAGCCGCAGCCGAGCGCCCCGCACTGTCACGATGGGCATGATCTAGCTCTGCCGCCGAATAGTGCCCTGGAGCCGCACCCGCATCAGCTCCGACCCTTAATTCGGAGCCAACCGCGCCAATCGAGGATGGGTGGTTGGACACCGCCTCGGGGGCTGCAATCTCTACGGCGATCGAGCTGAACACCAGCCCTATTCTCTGCGAAGCCCGTGACTCCAAGGAGCCGGACTCCTCTCCAAACTCCGAGCCCTCCGCGCCCCTTACGATCGAACCCGATTGGGCGCCGATCATGGAGTTCACCGCCGCGGACATCTTTCAGCACTCGCCCTTCGGCGATATTCTGAATTCACTAAAGTCTCTCTCTTTATCAGGAGAGCCCTGGCCGGACTATGGTCAGCAAGGTTGGGATGCGGATGATGAAGAAATTCAAAGCCCACCCACCACCCACTTCGTAGCCACTGTCGATGATTTAACTGACATGCTCGACTTCGACTCCGAAGACATCAACAGTATGGACGCCGATGCAGGAGACGATCAAGAACCAGCGCCTATAGGGCACTGGAAAGCCACCTCGTCGTATGATATATACATGGTGGACACCCCAAAAGAAGGCAATGGCGATGGAGCAGCGGAGGATGACCCCTCCAAGAAGCAGCCTAAGCGCCGACTTCAGCGGCGCCGCTCTAAATCCCGCCAAAGCAAAAACGGTGATTCCGGCACGGGAGATAATAACACCCCGGACAGTGCCAAAGACAACCACCTCCAGCAAGATTCAGCACAGGAGGATGGAGAAGCCAGCCCTCATGAGAGAGCGGCAGACAGAGAGGTCGAGGACGATAATTATATGCCTCCCTCCGAAGACGAGGCAAGCCTCGACGACGACGAATTTGTCGTGCCGGAGGATCCCATTGAACAAGAGCGTTTCAAGCGCAGGCTTATGGCCACGTCGAGCAGTCTCAAGAAAAACCGGCAACAACTTAGAGCTGATCAAGATTTGCTAGCCGACAGATGGACTGAAGTCCTTGCGGCCGAAGAGTATGAACTCGAACGCCCCTCCAAGAGCTACCCAAAGCGCAGGTTGCTACCCCGATTAGAGGAGGAAGCACCTAAACCTACATCACCAGCGCATGATGCGGCCAACCGGCCACCCCGTGGCCGCGACAGAGAGGCCTCTTGGCCCTCCACTCAAGCCGCACCCCGGCACCGCTCAAAAAATACCAAGGCACGGGAATATGCGCCAGACCTGCGAGATATATTGGAGGACAAGGCAAGGCAAACAAGATCGAGCTACGGATCGCGTGGGCGCCCCACGGCACGAGACGGTAATCGTCACTCCAGATACAGTAAATCCGGCCGGGCCGAACACAGTAGACAAAGCTCGTTTGAGCTGCATCGTGATATAGCCCAATACAGAGGCGCCGCACACCCACTATGCTTCACAGATGAAGTAATGGATCATCAAATCCCTGAGGGTTTCAAACCCGTGAACATCGAATCATACAATGGCACAACAGATCCTGCGGTATGGATCGAGGACTATCTCCTTCATATCCACATGGCCCGCGGTGATGACCTACACGCCATCAAATACCTCCCACTCAAGCTTAAAGGACCAACTCAGCATTGGCTTAACAGCTTGCCAGCAGAATCAATTGGTTGTTGGGAGGACCTGGAAACCGCATTCCTCGACAATTTCCAGGGCACTTATGTGCGACCACCAGACGCCGATGACCTTAGCCACATAATTCAGCAGCCAGAGGAATCGGCCAGACAATTCTGGACACGGTTCCTAACCAAGAAAAATCAAATCGTTGACTGTCCGGACGCAGAGGCCCTAGCAGCCTTCAAGCATAACATCCGCGACGAGTGGCTTGCACGGCACCTAGGACAGGAAAAACCGAAATCTATGGCAGCCCTCACGACAGTTATGACCCGCTTTTGCGCGGGAGAAGACAGCTGGCTAGCTCGCAGCAATAACATGACCAAGAGCCCTGGTAATTTGGATACCAAGGACAGCAGTGGCAGGTCGCGTCGCAACAAGAAAAAGCGCCGCATTAACGGCGACAATGCTGAGGATACGACAGTTAATGCCGGATTCAGAGGCTCTAAACCTGGTCAGCGGAAAAAGCCATTCAAAAGAAATACTCCGGGCCCGTCCAGTTTGGACCGAATACTCGACCGCTCATGCCAGATACATGGCACCCCCGAAAAACCAGCCAATCACACCAACAGGGATTGTTGGGTGTTCAAGCAGGCAGGCAAGTTAAATGCCGAAAGCAGAGACAAGGGGCTGCATAGCGATGACGAGGAGGAGCCCCATCCGCCAAACAACAGTGGACAGAAAGGTTTTCCCCCACAAGTGCGGACGGTGAACATGATATACACAACCCACGTCCCCAAGAGGGAGCGGAAGCGTGCGCTAAGGGACGTATACGCGATGGAGCCAGTCGCCCCAAAGTTCAACCCATGGTCTTCCTGCCTGATCACTTTTGATCGAAGGGACCACCCCACTAGCATCCGTCATGGCGGATTCGCCGCATTGGTTCTAGACCCAATTATTGACGGATTTCACCTCACTAGAGTTCTTATGGACGGCGGCAGCAGCCTGAACCTGCTTTACCAGGATACAGTGCGGAAAATGGGCATCGATCCCTCGAGGATTAAACCCACTAAAACGACCTTTAAAGGCGTCATACCAGGTGTAGAGGCCAACTGTACAGGCTCAGTTACACTTGAAGTGGTCTTCGGATCTCCGGATAATTTCCGAAGCGAGGAGTTAATCTTCGACATAGTCCCGTTCCGCAGTGGCTATCACGCACTGCTCGGGCGAACCGCATTTGCCAAGTTCAATGTGGTGCCGCACTACGCATACCTCAAGCTCAAGATGCCAGGCCCTCGAGGAGTCATCACGGTCAATGGAAACACCGAACGCTCTCTCCGAACGGAGGAGCATACGGCGGCTATCGCAGCGAAAGTACAAAGCAGCCACTCAAGGCAATTCTCTAGTCCGGCCATTATACGTCTGGACACCGTCAAGCGCGCCCGGAGTAACCTACAACAAGACCGCCTGGCACATTCCGAGCAAGCGTAGCAATGCGGCCCCAACCCCAGCCCTCGCGAACTTGCGAAACCGGTGTTGCGCGTACATAACTACGCTCTGGAAATACCATGGGCACAGGGGAAGGGGCACCATCATGGCACGCCCGAAACGCGGCTTAAACCGCACTAGGGGCTGCCGATTTCTTAATTTTCTCTTATTTTTAGGACTCCGTTCTTCCGAAGGCTTGTCCAGCAGTACAATTGCCGCACAAACGATACAACCAGGGAAGCAGAAAGCTACGCCGCACTGTGGAACTCTAAGGTGGTCTCTATAATGAGCAGTATACTTGTTTCACATAACATTTCGCAGCTCACCCCTGGAAAGGACATGTTAAATAGTCCCATCTTTTGCTTATTGCACTATTTGTATCGTTCTGCTTTGATCGCAACTTTTTTAAATAAACAATGCATAGCTTCTGTCTATTATTGCATTACTCTTTTTTACGAATATATGTTCATTAATGACATGTTGCACCCGTACGCTTTGGTACGGCCAATATGCCAGGGGCTTAAGTACCCCACAATACGGTGTGAGAAGTCCGAACACTTTCACAAGTGCGGCACCCTGAACTTATAGCATTATATGCATCGGCTCTGAATCATGTCTTGGGTCAATAGTTGGGTTTGCCCGGCTCCTATGTTTTGGTACCTTACGTTTCGTTATATCGGCTAAGGTAGCACTAGGAGAACTACTGCGATTGTGCCCCAGTTGAGCTGGGCTAAGCACCTCAGTAGAGAAAGCTAAAACTGACCGTCATGATGAGGTGAGAGCTGGTCGCTGTTCGAGAGGTTTTCGAGTCCCTAAAGACTTATGCCGCTTAGAGCGAGGAGTCGGCTTTGTCCGGCCTAGGCATGGATAGCGCCCCGAACTCGGTCTTCCGAACACTAGGGACTTCGTCGAAATTTAAAATTATGGAATTCTATGGCTAAGTGAGAGTGTTCAAGCATTATAGTCCGATTGCCTTGTTCGTTGTGTTGAGCGCCTCCCTCGAAGGACCCAAGAATGGGAAAAAGAGCGCTCATGTTTATCCCGAACACCCCAGCACTCGTGGCATGGGGGCAGAAGCCGATGACTCGCCATCTCTCAAATTTGATAAACGGCCGCACATAAGGTAATATTTTAAATTCAAAAGCGTTGCTTAGCGCATATGAACAAGTTTTCAGCGTACATGATCACAAATGCGAGTTTACTCAAAAATTACATCTTTGGAGCATTCATCCGCTATAAGGCGGGCACCCTTCAGGACGCCCTCATAATACGCTTCCGGGACGCGATGCTCCTTGCCCGGCGGCGGCCCGTCCTTCACCAGCTTCTCCGCATCCATCTTGCCCCAGTGCACGTTAGCACGGGCAAACGCCCTACGGGCACCTTCGATGCAGACGGAGCGCTTGATTACCTCAAGCCATGGACATGCATCCACCAGCCACCTCTCCAGGCCAAAGCCGAACTACGAGGCCCTTTATGGCCTGTTCGGCCACCTTGTGGAGCTCGACCATTTGCTTCAGCTGGTCGCTCAAAGGCATCAGGTGTCCGGCCTCAGCATACTGAGACCAGAACACCTTCTCCGTCGAGCTCCCCTCCTCGGATTGGTAGTAGGCGGCGGCATCAGACGCACTACGGGGCAAATCTGCGAATGCTTCTGGAGAGCTCCGGACTCGGGTAAGTAACAAGTAATTCACTTTCACGTGCTTGCTTTGCATAATGAATGCCTTACCCGCCGCTATCTTCTTCATCGCTTCAATTTCTTGGAGGGCTTTCTGGGCTTCGGCCTTGGCAGACTTCGCACTTTCGAGGGCTGCCGCAAGCTCGGACGCTTGCGTCTTTGAGTCAAGCTCCAAACTCTCGTGTTTTTTCACGAGAGCCTGGAGCTCTTTCTGCACTGCCTCTACCCGCGCCTCCTGCTTCCCTCTCTCTGTGCGCTCCGCAGCTGCTCTGTTTTCGGCCTCGGACAGCGCTTTCTTAAGGGTTGCCACCTCGGTCGTGGCCCCTATAATAGCACGTTGATCCTGTCATTTTTTGCAACCACATCTTCTCTATATACTTGCGCAAGGTATTACTTACCTTCCTTCTCCTAGAGTTGCCTCTTGGCATGGCTGAGCTCGTTCTCGGACCGCGCGAGGTTTTGATTCAGCGTGTCCACCTCCGTAGTCAGTGCGGCGGAGGCCAGAAGCGAAGCCTGCATACGCATATTGACTTGATTATGTTAGACTCATGCGAATGTTATTAGATCCTCTATTCGGCTTTTCTTTCCGAACGCCGAACAGAGCATCAGGGGCTACTGTCTATGCGGTAATATTTTTACAATTCTTTACTTACCTCAAAGCCTGTTAGAAGGCTGGCGCAGGCTTCAGTCAGTCCACTCTTGGCGGACTGAACCTTCTGGATCACCGCACTCATAATAGTGCGGTGCTCCTCGTTGATGGAGGCGTCGTTAAGCACCTCCAGCAAATTGTCCGGTGCCTCCGGTTGGATGGAGGTCGCCGGCTCGGTAGGCTTGCTCCTCTTGGAAGGAGGCTGCCTACCAGAGTCCGGAACCGTTGAAGGTTCCGGCGCGGTGTCCGGCTCAAGGCCGGACTTGGAGCCCTTGGGGGTTCTATCCCCTTTACGCCTAGAGTCCGGGAGGTCGCCTTGCGGCGCCTCCAGGACCACCTCCTCCTGGCTTGGAACCTGTTGGGACGCCACCGCGGCGTCGTCCGTAGGATGGGGGGAGGTAGCCGTCGAAAGCGAATTCACATCCGACGAATCTAGGGAACCGCTCGACGACACGTCGAGCCGGTCTTTGGGTGGATTGCATAAACATGTTCGACGTAAGGAAAAGCTGTGCAATGGGGGAATACTATGAATCACTCTGGTATCCGGATACTTACGATCTCGCCAGGGGCTTGGCCCTGTGCGGCCACTCCTCTTCGCCGTCGTCGGCGTTGGTGGAGTAGTCCGGAGGAGGGGTCTTCCCCTTCTTGGACCCTTCGGCCTCCCCAGTTGGGGCGGCCTTCCTTTTCTTCCCTCCCCCCGCTGGAGGGGGAGAGGTCTCTTCTTCCTCCTCCTCGTCTTCATGGGAGGAGTGCGCCTTGGAGTCGTCAGATGATGAATCCGACACCTCCTGGCGCCGGGCACTCTTTCAAGTCCCCGTGGCCTTCTTCTTGGCCTTCTTCTCCGGCACCACATAGGGTGCCGGAACCAGCAGCTTCGCCAAGCGAGCGTCTGCTGGGCCTTCGGGCAAAGGAGCCAGACAATTGATCTGTCCGGACGTCTCCTGCCAATCCTGTCAAAGGTAAGGGAGCTTAGATCCCGCATGGAGTCAAACTATGAAAAATTAATACCCTGTAAAAGGTAAAAACAGCTTACCGCACGAGCGTGACGCTGCGTGCTGAATCCGCGATCCTCGGTAGCGGATGCGGGGGCCTCAGCACCCTTGAAAAGCACCTTCCAGGCATCTTCGTACGTCGTGTCGAAGAGCCTGCTCAGAGTTCGGTGCCGCGCCGGGTCAAACTCCCACAGGTTGAAAGCCCGTTGTTGACACGGGAGGATCCGGCGGATGAGCATAACCTGGACTACGTTGACAAGTTTGAGCTTCTTGTCCACCAGGGTTTGGACGCATGTTTGGAGTCCGGTCAGCTCTCCTTTTTTACCCCACGACAGGCCCATCTCTTTCCAGGAGGCGAGCCGCGTAGGGGGTCCGGATCGGAACTCGGGGGCTGCGACCCATTCAGGGTCGCGCGGCTCGGTGATGTAAAACCACCCCGATTGCCACCCCTTTAGCGACTCCACGAAGGAGCCCTTGAGCCATAGGACGTTGGGCATCTTGCCCACCATGGCGCCTCCGCACTCCGCCTGGGTGCCGCGCACCACCTTCGGCTTGACATTGAAAGTCTTGAGCCATAGGCCGAAGTGGGGGCGGTGCAGAAGAAGGCCTCGCACACGACGATAAACGCCGAGATGTTGAGGACAAAGTTCGGGGCCAGATCGTGGAAATCCAGGCCATAGTAGAACATTAGCTCCCGGACAAATGGGTGGAGAGGGAAGCCCAGTCCGCGGAGGAAATGGGGGAGGAACACCACCCTCTCATGGGGCCTAGGGGTGGGGATGAGCTGCCCCTCTCCGGGAAGCCGGTGCGCAATGTCGTTAGACAAGTATTCGGCCTTCCTCAGTTTTTTGATGTGTATCTCCGTGACGGAGGAGACCATCCACTTGCCTCCCGCTCTGGACATGGCTGGAGAAGGTTGAGGTGGGGTGTGCTGACTTGGGCGCTGGAGCTCGAGTGCACGGAAATGGATAGGCAAAGGAGGAAGAAGGCGTGGATGAAAAGGTGGATCCTTATCCCCTTATATGGGTGGACGCGACTATGCGTCCCCACCAGCCTGGTAAAACTCGCTTATCTCCCAAGGGCCGTAATCAATGGCGCGATTGGGTTACCCACGCCCGTATTGATGAGAATCCCGGAATAAGGGGACATGATCTCTGCTTTGACAAGACGTGCCAAGGAAACCGCCTCGCTAAACGTGCTGAGGTGGGACAGTAAAATGATTCGAATAAAGACTTGGCCATGGTGTGATGTCACGCTATGGAATACGTCAGCATATTAGATTTGTGTAAATATTATTCTCTCTATGGCAATATGTGGAAACTTATTTTGCAGAGCCGGACACTACCTTTGTGTTCAAAATCTTCTATGAAGTATTTGGAGGAGGAACCCGCCTTGCAATGCCGAAGACAATCTGCGTGCCGGACTCGTCGTCATTGAAGCCTGGTGTCCGGATAGCCGGACTATACCTTCGGCCGGACTCCTGGACTATGAAGATACAAGATTGAAGACTTCGTCCCGTGTCCGGAAGGGACTTTTCTTGGCGTGGAAGGCAAGCTTGGCGATACAGATATGTAGATCTCCTACCATTGTAACCGACTCTGTGTAACCCTAGCCCTCTTCGGTATCTATATAAACCGGAGGGTTTTAGTCTATAGGACGAACAACAATCATACCATAGGCTAGCTTCTAGGGTTTAGCCTCCTTGATCTCGTGGTAGATCTACTCTTGTACTACCCATCTCATCAATATTAATCAAGTAGGACGTAGGGTTTTACCACCATCAAGAGGGCCCGAACCTGGGTAAAACATCGTGTCCCCTGCCTCCTGTTACCATCCGCCTAGACGCATAGTTTGGGACCCCCTACCCAAGATCCACCGGTTTTGACACCGACACCAACGAGGAGCAGAAGGAAATGATAAGCGGTTTTCAGCAAGGTATTCTCTGCAAGTACTGAAATAAGTGGTAACAGATAGTTTTGTGATAGGATAAATTGTAACGAGCAACAAGTAACAAAAGTAAATAAAGTGCAGCAAGGTGGCCCAATCATTTTTGTAGAAAAGGACAAGCTAGAACAAACTCTTATAATAGGAAAAGCGCTCCCGAGGACACATGGGAATATCGTCAAGCTAGTTTTCATCACGTTCATATGATTCGCGTTCGATACTTTGATAATTTGATATGTGGGTGGACCGGTGCTTGGGTGCTGTTCTTACTTGAACAAGCATCCCACTTATGATTAACCTCTATTGCAAGCATCCGCAACTACAACAAAAGTATTAAGGTAAACCTAACCATAGCATGAAACATATGGATCCAAATCAGCCCCTTACGAAGCAACGCATAAACTAGGGTTTAAGCTTCTGTCACTCTAGCAACCCATCATCTACTTATTACTTCCCAATGCCTTCCTCTAGGCCCAAATAATGGTGAAGTGTTATGTAGTCGACGTTCACATAACACCACTAGAGGCTAGACAACATACATCTTATCAAAATATCAAACGAATACCAAATTCACATGACTACTAATAGCAAGACTTCTCCCTTGTCCTCAGGAACAAACGTAATTACTCACAAAGCATATTCATGTTCATAATCAGAGGGGTAATAATATGCATATAGGTTCTGAACATATGATCTTCCACCAATTAAACCAACTAGCATCAACTACAAGGAGTAATCAACACTACTAGCAACCTACTAGCACCATTCCCGGACTTTGAGACAAGAATTGGATACAAGAGATGAACTAGGGTTTGGAGATGATATGGTGCTGGTGAAGATGTTGATGGAGATTGCCCTCTTCCGATGAGAGGAGTGTTGGTGATGACGATGGTGATGATTTCCCCCTCTCGGAGGGAAGTTTCCCCGGCAGAACAGCTCTGCCGGAGCTCTAGATTGGATCCGCCAAGGTTCCGCCTTCATGGCGGCGGAGTTTCGTCCCGAAAAGTTCCTTCTTATTTTTTTCTCATCAAAAGAATTCATATAGGAGAAGATGGATGTGGAGAGCCACCAGGGGGCCCACGAGGTAGGGGGGCGCGCCCTAAGAGGGGGGGGCACCCTCGTGAGCAGGGTGTGGCCCCCCTGGCCTTCATCTTTGGCGAGGATTTTTCTTTATTTATTTTAAGATGTTCCGTGGAGTTTCAGGACTTTTGGAGTTGCGCATCATAGATCTCTAATATTTGCTCCTTTTCTAGCCCAGAATTCCAGCTGCCGGCATTCTCCCTCCTTATGTAAACCTTGTAAAATAAGAGAGAATAGCCATAAGTATTGTGACATAAAGTGAAATAATAGTCCATAATGCAATAAATATCGATATAAAAGCATGATGCAAAATGGACGTATCAACTCCCCCAAGCTTAGACCTCGCTTGTCCTGAAGCGAAAAGCTGATAACAATAAATATGTCCTCATGTTTAGAGGTAGAGGCGTCGATAACAATAAAATACGGACATGAAGGCATCATGATTGTTCTCATAGCAGCAACATATGTAGATTTTGTCATATGATTAGTTATGTTCAAGTGATGATCTATTCACAATGCAAGAGTATAAATCATAAACCTTATTGGGCTCCGACAAACTATAATCTCAGTCATTGAAGCAATTGCAATTTATCATAACATCAGAAAGAGTCTATGTCAGAGCTAAAAAGCAAGTCCACATACTCAACTATCATTTAGTCCTCCATAATTGCTAACACTCACGCGATACTTGTGGTTACGGAGTTTTAATTGGACATAGAGAAAGATAGGGGCTTATAGTTTTGCCCCACAACCTTTTACCTCAAGGGTAATGTCAACAATAATGGTTCATGCTCCCCTACATCCAATTAGATATATATATATATATATATATATATATATATATATATATATCATGTTCTTTCCAACATGCTGAGCTTGCCAAAGGATATAATGAAAAAGAAAAGGTGAAGATCACCATGACTCTTGCATAAGGTAGAAGATAATAATAAAGGATAGGCCCTTCGCAGAGGGAAGCAGAGGTTGCCATGCGCTTTTATGGTTTGATGCATAAAATCTCAATGCGGAAGAACGTCACTTTATATTGCCCCTTGTGATATGAACCTTTATTATGCAGTCCGTCGCTTTTATTACTTCCACATCACAAGATCGTATAAATCTTATTTCTCCCACACCAATCAATCATACATATTTAGAGCAATTTTTATTGATTTGCACCGATGACAACTTACTTGAAGGATCTTACTCAATCCATAGGTAGATATGGTGGACTCTCATGGCCAAACTGGTTTAAGGGTGTTTGGAAGCATAAGTAGTATTTCTACTTGGTGCTGAGAATTTGGCTAGCATGAGGGGGAAAGGCAAGCTCAACAAGTTAGAGGATCCATGACAACATACTTTATCTCAGATATAAGAAATACATAACTCATTATGTTGTCTTCCTTGTCCAACATCAACTCTTTAGCATGTCATATTTTAATGAGTGCTCCCAATCATAAAAGATGTCAATGATAATATATCTATATGTGAAAACCTCTCTTTCCTTATTACTTCCTATTAATTGCAACAATGACCAAAGCTATGTCTTCCAACTCCCAACAACTTTTAATCATCATACTCTTTCTGTGTGAAGTCATTACTCTCAATAAGATCAATATGAACTTTTTGTTTCTTTTTATTCTTTTTCTCTTTCCTTTTATTCACCCAAGATCGTGGCAAAATAATCAAGCCCTTGACTCAACACTAATATTTATTATATATAGCTCACGGACTCGATTACATAGAGAGATCATAAAGCAAACTCAAAACTAGATCATGCCATAAACTTTATTCTACTAGATCAAGATACTACTAATAGGATCGAACTAAGAAAAACGGTAAAGATAGGAGTTGTGATTGTGATACGATACTGGGGCACCTCCCCCAAGCTTGGCAGTTGCCAAGGGGAGTGCCCATACCCATGTGATTATATCTCCTTGGTTGGTGAAGAAGGTGGTGGTGATGTTGGCTTAGTTGATGGCTTAGGCTTCTCCCTTAATTTGCGCTTGAGGACGACATTTTGATCCCTCAGATCATCAATCTCCCACTCCAGGGTTAATATCTTTTTGCATAGGTCCTGCTTATTTTCCTGCAAGAGACGAAAATGGATAAACTCAAACTTGGGTTTCTTTACCCTATCAGGGAGACTCGACTTTTTGAACTCCACGTGCATGTCCCAAAGTTGAGGTAATGGTGCTTCATCTTCATCTGAGCTCGTTGTAACACCCCGGATATGACTTTCCCAATATGTACTCCAACTCTTGTCGTTTCCGGCGTTAAGTTATTTTATTTTCTCAGGTTCGGGTTTTTGTCTCCATGTTTTGTTGTCGTTGTCATGCATCTCATATCATGTCATCATGTGCATTGCATTTGCATACGTGTTCATCTCATGCATTCGAGCATTTTCCCCGTTGTCCATTTTGCATTCCGGCGCTTCGTTCTCCTCTGGTGGTCATTTCTACCTTTCTTTCGTGTGTGGGGATTAAACATTTCCGGATTGGACCGAGACTTGCCAAGCGGCCTTGGTTTACTACCGGTAGACCGCCTGTCAAGTTTCGTACCATTTGGACTTCGTTTGATCCTCCAACGGTTAACTGAGGGACCGAAAAGGTCTCGTGTGTGTTGCAGCCCAACACCCCTTCAAGTTGGCCCAAAACCCACCAAAACCCTCTCCATCTTCTAGAGCGTTTGATCACGATCGCGTGGCCGAAACCGCACCTCATTTCGACTCTCCTAGCTCCCTCTATGCCTATATAAAGACCCCCTCCAAAATCTTCTTCTCCTTCCTCCCGAAAACCCTAGATCTGATCCTCCGCGTGCCGGACATTGTCCGCCGGCGCCGGACACGCCGCCGCTAGCACCCCCGCGCCGCCACGTGTCAGTGCCGCCGCCACTCCCGCTGAGGCCCGCTCGGCCCGCAGCCGGCCCCCGAGGGCCTGAGTCGGCGCGCCTGCCTCCTTCGTCCGCGCCGCGCCAGGAGCTCCTCGCCGCCCTTCGTCAGCTCCGGCGGCCAGGCCACCTCGCCGCCCCTCGCCCCAACTCCGGCAGCCGGGCCGCCGCACCCCTCGCCGGCCGGCGCCGCGCGAGGCCACGCCGGCGACCGCGCCCGAGGCTCCGGCCACCACCAACTCCGGCCCGCGCCTCCTCGCTCCGCCCCGGGCTTCTTCTCCTTCCCCGGCGACCCCAACTCCGGCGAACAGTGTTTTCGGCGAGCGCCTCGAAGTCCGTGCAGATCTGGATCCAAAAATCTCGAGGCTTGACTTTTTGCCCGAAACCCTAGTTCATATTGCCATGTTCATCGCATCGTATGTTTGCATCCGTAGCTCCATTTTGGGCATATAGCATATCAAAATGTTCGCCTCAGAGAGTACATCATTTCATTCCATTGCATCATTTTCATTTGAGTTCATCTGGATTCCCGAAATGCTGTTAGAAGAGTGCTACTTGAGATAATTGTCAGATCTGCTGCTCCATTTAGATATTTGTCATTTTTGCCATGATTATTGTGTGCATGATATGCCCATGAGTTCTACATATGTTTTGTTAAGGGTTTTTCCATCTTTCCATAGGTGCAACCCATGTATTTTTGTGATGTGTGTGGTGACTAGCACAAGCTTGCAAAGTGAGGCACTTGGTAATGGTGATTTCAGGGACTTAGCATTTCCACCAAGTCCTTGAGCTGTTCTCATATGGCCATATGTTCATGTTGTTTCCTAGTGATCCGTGCCTCTTCTGAGGATGATCAGTAAGGATGTTTTGTTAATCTTGTAGTGCTCTATCCATCCATGTCTTTTTTTGTAATTATGGAGCACCCTAGCTTGAGTCAATCGAGCTCTACTTTTGCTATTTCGTGAATCTGGGCAGATTGTCTACTTGTTAGCAATTTTGCCGAGGATGTTGTAGTTGATCCGTGCATGCTATGCTATTGTTCTTGCCATGTCTATCTTGAATTTTGTGTATTCTTGATGGGCGTAATCTTAGATTATCATGACTTGCTCCGTAGTGAGTGCATCGAGCTCGTAAACATGCCTACTTGATATCTGTTTCAACATGTTCCAGTTTTCACTAAGTCTGAGAACTGATTATGTTTTTGCCATGTTCACATGCTTGCAATTGTATTTTCTGATCCCTTTTGGCTCAAGGTCACTAAGGGACTTTTGTTAAGCTCTTTGAGTAGCTCCATGCCATGCTTTACTTTGCCATGTTCAGGTCCTGTAGCATATAGTTTTCATGCTCCGAAGAGTGCTACCTGATCTGAGATTCCAGACAAGTGTTAATTTCACTAAGTCTGAGATCTGTTTACCATATGCATTTTTGCCATGCTTGTTTGAACCTGTTATTGGATGAATTGGCCGTATCTCAGTGCTAGACTTTTGTTAAGCATCATGAATGCATCCCTGCCATGTATTTTGTTGTCATGTTTGGGTGTTGTAGCATGTTCATCTTGTTGCATTTAGATGACTTCTTGATGTAAATCGCAGAACGTGGTCATATTTGAATTGCTTGCCATTTCCAAACCGTAACTCTGATTCCGGCATTCTTTATATCGTTTTCAAGCGATTTCATCTCATCTTTCCAGTGGAACAATTGGATTTCCAAGTTGAGGCCATGTTCATTCATTCCTTGTCAAATCTTGCATATGCATCACATATTGCATCCCACATAGCATACCATCTTTGCATCATGTTGTTTGAGTTTGCACGTGGTTGATTGTGTCCTTGTTGCTTGTTTTTCTTGTTTGGGTAGAGCCAGGAGACGAGTTCGCTAACGAGGAGCCCGTTGAGTTTGCTTTCGAGGATCCAGTCAACTCTGACAACTTTGCAGGCAAGATGATCATACCCTCGAAATCACTACTATCTTTGCTTTGCTAGATGCTCGCTCTTTTGCTATGCCATGCTACGATGCCTACCACTTGCTTTCAAGCCTCCAAAATTGCCATGTCAAACCTCTAACCCACCATGTCCTAGCAAACCGTTGATTGGCTATGTTACCGCTTTGCTCAGCCCCTCTTATAGCGTTGCTAGTTGCAGGTGAAGATTGGAGACCGTTCCTTGTTGGAACATTATTTACTTGTTGGGATACCATTATATTGCCATGTTATCTTAATGCATCTATATACTTGGTAAAGGGTGGAAGGCTCGGCCTCTCGCCTAGTGTTTTGTTCCACTCTTGCCGCCCTAGTTTCCGTCATATCGGTGTTATGTTCCCGGATTTTGCGTTCCTTACGCGGTTGGGTTATAATGGGAACCCCTTGACAGTCCGCCTTGGATAAAACTCCTCCAGCAATGCCCAACCTTGGTTTTACCATTTGCCACCTAGCCTTTTCCCTTGGGTTTCGCGGACTCAAGGGTCATCTTATTTTAAACCCCCCTGGGCCAGTGCTCCTCTGAGCGTTGGTCCAACCTAGAGCACCGTGCGGGGCCGTCCCTTGGCAACTTGGGTTACGTTGGCTCCCGTACGCTTAGCTTATCCGGTGTGCCCTAAGAACGAGATATGTGCAGCTCCTATCGGGATTTGTCGGCACAGCGGGTGGTGTTGCTGGACTTGTTTTACCATTGTCGGAGTTGTCTTGAAGAACCGGGATACCGAGTCTGATCAGAACGTCTCGGGAGGTGGTCTATTCCTTCGTTGACCGTGAGAGCTTGTCATGGGCTAAGTTGGGACTCCCCTGCAGGGATTTGAACTTTTGAAAGCCGTGCCTGCGGTTATGGGCAGATGGGAATTTGTTAATGTCCGGTTGTAGATAACTTGACCTTAACTTAATTAAAATGAATCAACAGTGTGAGTTACCGTGATGGCCTCTTCTCGGCGGAGCCCGGGAAGTGGACACGGTGTTGGAGTAATGTTTGCACAGGTTGTCCTCTAGTTTCTCGCTCGTGCTTTGCCTTCTCTTCTCGCTCTCTTTTGCGAACAGGATAGCCACCATATATGCTAGTCGCTTGCTGCAGCTCCACTTATATTTACCTTGCCTTACCTATAAGCTTAAATAGTCTTGATCGCAAGGGTGCGAGATTGCTGAGTCCCTGTGGCTCATAGATTACTATTACACCAGATGCAGGGCCTGATGATTCCGCTCCAGGTGACGCGCTTGAGCTCAAGTGGGAGTTCGATGAGGACTGTCAATGATACTATGTTTTCTTTCCTGATGATCAGTAGTGGTGCCCTGTTGGGGGCGATCGGGACCGTGTCGCATGTTGGGTTATCTTTTATTTTGGCGCCGTAGTCGGGCCATGAGGGTTTGAATGATGTAATGTTATTTATGTACCTTGATTGACGTGGCGAGTGTAAGCCAACTATGTTATCTCCCCTTTTGTTATATATATTACATGGGATGTTGTGAAGATTGCCTAACTTGCGACATATGCCTTCAATGCGATTATGCCTCTAAGTCGTGCCTCGACACGTGGGAGATATAGTCGCATCGAGGGTGTTACAAGTTGGTAATCAGAGCCTTCCCCGACCTTAGGAGCCCCATTGCTTGATCGTTTTTAGCGGCCGAGTTGTGTTTAGAAAAATGTTTTGAGTCATCTAGGAATTATATATCGAAGAGTTTAGGAATTCTTTTTACTTCCCAGTCTCCTCATCGCTCTGGTAAGGCATCCTGACGTAGAGTTTTGACTCTTCTCTTCTCAAATTTCACTAAAATTTTTTTTAGGATCACACGGGTATCTTGGAATCGTTCCGATGGTTTTATGACGAGAACATTGTCTTGGTGCCTCCTGTCAGGGGTTTTGTGGAAGTGTCCCGGGGAGTTGAGCTCTGAGGTGTTGTCGTCATAATTTTATCGTTGCAATTCTGGAATACCTGAGTTTAGTACGTCGACATCGAAAATCTCTTTTATGCAGTTCGTTGGTGAGATAACCTCGACGCCACCCAGTACTGGGGCGGGAGTTCGGGAGTATCGCCATAACTTGTATAACGGATGCTTTTCGAAGGTTGAGGTAGATGGTTTCCGAAGTTTTTCTCGGTTATGTGTTGAAGGATGGATACAGCTGGATGTAGGAATTGCTAGATTTGGGTGAGATATTATGCTTCCCCTGTATCCCCAACACCTGATTGCATAACCGGAAAGGTCCGGGAGTTTCATAGGTGGGAATTCTCGTAGCTCTAGTTCTTCTTCCACGGATATTTGGTTTGAGATTGGGATTTCTTACCGATTATCCGTTCTTGATCCGTACCTTGTTGATTTATTTCTCTACCTAAATTCTAAGTGGCTTCTCAATTTATGGATATGTGACCATTTCAAGAGGAATGCATTCGTCCATTTTGTTCGGATGTGAAGACTATATGTTGCAATTTTCATTCCGTTGGATTCAGCTTCATTTTATCTGTCAATGTGCTAACGGTGGTCAACCTCTTCAGGATGGCTCCCGCTAAGAGCACCAATCAGAATCAGAATCAAGATCTGCCACCACCTCCACCTCCTCCGGAGGCATGGCAAGCTGTGATGGCCGCAACCAATGCAAACACACAGTTGATCATGCAAATTCTCCAAGAGCGCAATCAAGGCAACCAAGGGAACCAAGGCAACAATCAGAATCACTTTGCTACACTCAACCAGTTCCTTGCTAACAGGCCAAAGACTTTCAGCAATTGTGTTGAGGCAACCGATGCTGATGATTGGCTCGTGGATCTGTGCAAGCATTTCGAGTGCAGTAACGTCAGGCCTGAGGACTTTGTCAAGTTCGCTTCCTTCCAACTCAAAGATCAAGCTGCAGAATGGTTCCAACAGTACAAGGATTCCAGAGGTGGACGTGTTATTACCTGGGATGAATTCCGTCAAGATTTCAGAGCTCACCATATCCCTCAGAGCATGGTTGAAAGCAAGCATGAGGAATTCCGCAACCTGAAGCAAGGCTCTTTGTCTGTCTATGACTACAACAAGTTGTTTCAGAAGCTCGCCCGCTTTGCCAAGCAGGACGTCCCTGATGAGAAGAGCATGATATACCAGTTCAGGGGTGGTCTCAGAGAAGAAATCCAGCTAGCTCTTGTTCTCTTTGAGCCCTTGAGGTACGATGAGTTCTACAACATGGCACTGGAGCAAGAGGCCGCTCAACTGAGGTGTGATGCTTCCAAGAAGCGAGTCAGAGATGCTACTCCTTCTTCCTCTACTCAAGTGGCCAAGCAGCAGAAGTATTGGCTTCCTCCTCCTCCGTTCCGTCAGCCGTATCAGCAGAAGAGCAAAGGTGGCAGTGGATCTTTCCACCCACCCAACCCTGGTTTTCAGAATAAGACTTCGTCTCAAGCTCCAAGATCGAGTGCTCTGTACCACCGTCCGCTTTCAGAGGTCACGTGCAACAAGTGCCAACAGAAGGGTCACTATGCCAACAAGTGCTTCAACCAGAGGCGTCTCCCTCCTCCTCCTGTGAGATCGGCAAGTACAGCTGTGGTCAAGAAGCATAACCCCAAGCACGCCAAGGTCATCTTGCTGAATGCAGCTCAGGTAGAGGACTCATCAGATGTCATCATGGGTAACTTTCCAGTTAACTCTTTTCCCGCAAAAGTTCTTTTTGACACTGGTGCATCGCATTGTTTCATGTCAAGATCATTTGTTTCCAAGCATGACTTCGTTTCACAAATGTTGGGTAAACTTATGGGAGTGGTTTCTCCGGCTAAGTCTATGAGGGCTACTTCAATAGTCCCAAATATTTCTATCATGATGGGTGATTTCAAGTTTCTGGCTTCCCCAATGGTTCTTGGTAACTCGGATATTGATCTTATTCTCGGGATGGATTGCCTTTCTAAGCACAAGGCTCAGCTTGATTGTGTAGCCAGGCAGATTCAATTGACTCATTCGTCTGAGGATGTAATTGTCTTTGCCGCGAATGACGATACCATCCATCTATTTTCTCTCAATGAGAAGGGTGAACTGGATTCCATCTCGCAAATTCCAGTCATTTGCGAATATCAAGACGTCTTTCCAGAAGAGCTTCCAGGAATGCCTCCGCATCGGCCAGTTGAATTCGTCATTGATCTTGAGCCTGGTACGGAACCTGTGTGCAAGCGTCCTTACAAGCTCGGACCTGAAGAGTTGAAGGAGCTGAAGAAGCAACTCGATATTCAAGAGAGAATGGGTCTCATTCGGCCTAGTTCTTCTCCGTGGGGTTGTGGTGTTCTTTTCGTGAAGAAGAAGGATGGAACGGACCGACTTTGTGTTGATTACCGTCCATTGAACAAGAAGACCATCAAGAACAAATACCCACTTCCCAACATCAACGAGCTGTTCAAACAACTCAAAGGTGCCCAAGTATTCTCCAAGCTTGATCTCCGTATGGGTTATCATCAGATTCGAATCCGTGAGCAAGATATTCCCAAGACGGCTTTCAGAACAAGCTATGGTTCATATGAATACACTGTCATGTCTTTTGGCCTCGTCAACGCTCCTCCGACGTTCTCTCGCATGATGAACTTCATCTTCAACGCCTACACCAATGACTTCGTTTTGGTCTATCTCGACGACATTCTGGTTTTCTCGAAGAACAAGGAAGATCATGCCAAGCACTTGCGTTTGGTACTCAATAAACTGAGGGAACACCAGTTCTACGCCAAGTTCTCCAAGTGCGAATTTTGGCTCGATGAGGTTCTTTATCTTGGTCATATCATCTCTGCCAAGGGCATTGCGGTGAATCCTGAGAAGGTGTCTGCAATTGTGAATTGGGAACCTCCTCAGAACGTGAAGCAACTCCGTAGCTTCCTCGGTCTCGCAAGCTACTGCCGAAGACGATCACGAAGCCTCTCTCAAATCTTCTCCAGAAGCACGTCAAGTACGTTTGGTCTCCGGAGTGTGACATTGCTTTCAACACTTTGAAAGAGAAATTGGTCACTGCTCCAGTTCTGACTCCGCCTGATGAATCCAAACCGTATGAGGTCTTTTGTGATGCCTCTCTCCAAGGTCTTGGCGCAATGTTGATGCAAGAGAAGAAAGTTGTTGCTTATACCTCTCGCCAGTTGAAGCCCAATGAGAAGAACTACCCCACTCATGATCTTGAGTTGGCGGCAGTTGTGCATGCTCTTTTGACTTGGAGACATCTCTTATTGGGAACTAAAGTGGACATTTTCACTGACCACAAGAGTCTCAAGTACATCTTCACTCAGCCTAATCTCAACCTCAGGCAAACTCGATGGGTCGAAATGATTCAAGAGTATAATCCGAGTATCGAGTATACTCCAGGCAAGGCCAATGTGATTGCTGACGCATTGAGCAGGAAGGCTTATTGCAACAGTCTGATTCTCAAGCCTTATCAACCCGAGCTTTGTGAAGCTTTCCGCAAACTTAATCTACAAGTTGTTCCTCAAGGTTTCCTCGCCAACCTTCAAGTCTCTCCTACCTTGGAAGACCAGATTCGCCAAGCCCAGCTTCTTGATGCTATGGTGAAAAAGGTGAAGATTGGGATTGCCAAGAGTCAACCCAAGTACAAGTGCTACCGCCTTGATGACAAGGATACTCTTTTCTTCGAGGATCGTTTTGTTGTACCCAAAGGTGAACTTCGCAAAGTGATCATGAACGAGGCTCACAATTCTCTCCTCTCCATCCACCCTGGGAGCACGAAGATGTATTAGGACCTCAAGCAGGCTTATTGGTGGACTCGAATGAAGCGTGAGATTTCTCAATTCGTGAACGAGTGTGATGTCTGCAGAAGAGTGAAGGCAGAACACCAAAGGCCAGCTGGTCTCCTCCAACCTCTTGCCATTCCACAATGGAAGTTTGACCACATTGAAATGGACTTCGTGACTGGGTTTCCAAAGTCCAAGCATGGCAATGATGCTATATTCATTGTCATCGACAAACTCACTAAAGTGGCTCACTTTCTGCCTATCAAAGAGTCAATCACTGCAGCTCAATTGGTGGAACTCTATACCTCTCGAATTGTCTCTCTGCACGGTATTCCACAAGTGATCTCTTCAGACCGTGGCAGCATCTTTACCTCCAAGTTTTGGGATTCTTTTCAGAAGGCCATGGGCACCAACATCCGCTTCAGCACAGCTTTCCATCCTCAAACTAGTGGTCAAGTCGAGCGTGCCAACCAGATTCTTGAAGATATGCTTAGGGCTTGTGTGATCTCCTTCGGCATGAAGTGGGAGGATTGTCTTCCTTATGCTGAATTCTCCTACAACAACAGTTTTCAAGCAAGTTCGGGCAAGGCCCCATTTGAAATTCTGTATGGCAGGAAGTGCCGTACCCCTCTCAACTGGTCTGAAACCGGTGAACGTCAGCTTCTCGGAAATGACTTAATCACAGAGGTAGAGGAAATGTGCAAAGTCATTCGAGATAACCTCAAAGCAGCCTAATCCCGTTAGAAGAGCTACTATGACAGTAAGCACCGTGATTTGGCTTTCGAGATCGGAGATCATGTTTACCTCCGCGTCTCTCCTATGAAAGGGACTCGTCGCTTCGGTATCAAAGGGAAGCTTGCCCCCAGATACGTGGGACCTTTCAAGATTGTCAGCAAGAGAGGCGATCTCGCCTATCAACTCGAGCTTCCTTCAAACTTTGCAAATGTTCATGACGTGTTCCATGTCTCTCAGGTCCGAAAGTGCTTCAAGACTCCTGACCGCACCGTCAACTTCGAGGACATTAAGCTCCAAGAAGATCTCTCTTATCGTGAGCACCCACTTGCTATTCTTGAAGAGACTGAACGCAAGACTCGCAACAAGTCAATCAAATTCCTCAAAGTCAAGTGGTCACACCATTCCGACCGTGAAGCTACCTGGGAACGCGAGGATCACCTCCGTTCTGAGTACCCGGCGTTCTTTCAGCCCTAGATCTTGGGACGAGATCCTTTCGTAGTGGTGGAGTGTTGTAACACCCCGGATATGACTTTCCCAATATGTACTCCAACTCTTGCCATATCCGGCATTCAGTTATTTTATTTTCTCGGGTTTGGATTTTTGTCTCCGTGTGTTGTTGTCGTTGTCATGCATCTCATATCATGTCATCATGTGCATTGCATTTGCATACGTGTTCATCTCATGCATTCGAGCATTTTCCCCATTGTCCGTTTTGCATTCCGGCGCTTCGTTCTCCTCCGGTGGTCATTTCTACCTTTCTTTCGTGTGTGGGGATTAAACATTTCCGGATTGGACCGAGACTTGCCAAGCGGCCTTGGTTTACTACCGGTGGACCGCCTGTCAAGTTTCGTACCATTTGGACTTCGTTTGATGCTCCAACGGTTAACCGAGGGACCGAAAAGGCCTCGTGTGTGTTGCAGCCCAACACCCCTTCAAGTTGGCCCAAAACCCACCAAAACCCTCTCCATCTTCTAGAGCGTTCTATCACGATCGCGTGGCCGAAAACCGCACCTCATTTGGACTCTCCTAGCTCCCTCTATGCCTATATAAAGACCCCCTCCGAAATCTTCTTCTCCTTCCTCCCGAAAACCCTAGATCTGATCCTCCGCGCGCTGGACATTGTCCGCTGGCGCCGGACACGCCGCCGCCAGCCCCCCGCGCCGCCACGTGTCAGCGCCACCGCCACTCCCGTCGAGGCCCGCTCGGCCCGCAGCCGGCCCCCGAGGGCCCGAGTCGGTGCGCCTGCCTCCTTCGTCCGCGCCGCGCCAGGAGCTCCTCGCCGCCCTTCGTCAGCTCCGGCAGCCGGGCCACCTCGCCACCCCTCGCCCCAACTCCGGCGGCCGGGCCGCTGCACCCCTCGCCGGCCGGCGCCGCCCGAGGCCACGCCGGCGACCGCGCCCGAGGCTCCGACCACCACCAACTCCGGCCCGCGCCTCCTCGCTCCGCCTCGGTCTTCTTCTCCTTCCCCAGCGACCCCAACTCTGGCGAACAGTGTTTCCGGCGAGCGCCTCGAAGTACGTGCAGATCTGGATCCAAAAATCTCGAGGGTTGACTTTTTGCCCGAAACCCTAGTTCATATTTCCATGTTCATCGCATCGTATCTTTGCACCCGTAGCTCCGTTTTGGGCATATAGCATATCAAAATGTTCGTCTCAGAGAGTACATCATTTCATTCCATTGCATCATTTTCATTTGAGTTCATCTTGATGCCCGAAATGCTGTTAGAAGAGTGCTACTTGAGATAATTGTCAGATCTGCTGCTCCATTTAGATATTTGTCTTTTTTGCCATGATTATTGTGTGCATGATATGCCCATGAGTTCTACATATGTTTTATTAAGGGTTTTGCCATCTTTCCAGAGGTGCAACCCATGTATTTTTGTGATGTGTGTGGTGACTAGCACAAGCTTGCAAAGTGAGGCACTTGGTAATGTTGATTTCAGGGACTTAGCATTTCCACCAAGTCCTTGAGCTGTTTATCTCATATGGCCATATGTTCATGTTGTTTCCTAGTGATCCGTGCCTCTTTTGAGGATGATCAGTAAGGATGTTTTGTTAATTTTGTAGTGCCCTATCCATCCATGTATTTTTTTGTAATTATGGAGCTCCCTAGCTTGAGTCAATCGAGCTCTACTTTTGCTATTTCGTGAATCTGGGCAGATTGTCTACTTGTTAGCAATTTTGCCGAGGATGTTGTAGTTGATCCGTGCATGCTATGCTATTGTTCTTGCCATGTCTAGCTTGAATTTTGTGTATTATTGATGGGTGTAATCTTAGATTATCATGACTTGCTCCGCAGTGAGTGCATCGAGCTCGTAAACATGACTACTTGATATCTGTTTCAACATGTTCCGGTTTTCACTAAGTCTGATATGTTTTTGCCATGTTCACATGCTTGCAATTGTATTTTCTGATCCCTTTTGGCTCAAGGTCACTAAGGGACTTTTGTTAAGCTCTTTGAGTAGCTCCATGCCATGCTTTACTTTTCCATGTTCAGGTCCTGTAGCATATAGTTTTCATGCTACGAAGAGTGCTACCTAATCTGAGATTCCAGACAAGTGTTAATTTCACTAAGTCTGAGATCTGTTTACCATATGCATTTTTGCCATGCTTGTTTGAACCTGTTATTGGATGAATTGGCCGTAGCTCAGTGCTAGACTTTTGTTAAGCATCATGAATGCATCCCTTCCATGTATTTTGTTGTCATTTTTGTGTGCTATAGCATGTTCATCTTGTTGCATTTAGATGACTACTTGCTGTAAATCGCAGAACGTGGTCATATTTGAATTGCTTGCCATTTTCAAACCGTAACTCCGATTCTGGCGTTCTTTATATCGTTTTCAAGCGATTTCATCTCATATTTCCAGTGGCACACTTGGATTTCCAAGTTGAAGCCAGGTTCATTCATTCCTTGTCAAATCTTGCATATGCATCACATATTGCATCCCGCATAGCATACCATCTTTGCATCATGTTGTTTGAGTTTGCACGTGGTTGATTGTGTCCTTGTTGCTTGTTTGTCTTGTTTGGGTAGAGCCGGGAGACGAGTTAGCTAACGAGGAGCCCGTTGAGTTTGCTTTCGAGGATCCAGTCAACTCTGACAACTTTGCAGGCAAGATGATCATACCCTCGAAATCACTACTATCTTTGGGTAGAGCCGGGAGACGAGTTAGCTAACGAGGAGCCCGTTGAGTTTGCTTTCGAGGATCCAGTCAACTCTGACAACTTTGCAGGCAAGATGATCATACCCTCGAAATCACTACTATCTTTGCTTTGCTAGATGCTCGCTCTTTTGCTATGCCATGCTACGATGCCTACCACTTGCTTCCAAGCCTCCAAAATTGCCATGTCAAACCTCTAACCCACCATGTCATAGCAAACCATTGATTGGCTATGTTACCGCTTTGCTCAGCCCCTCTTATAGCGTTGCTAGTTGCAGGTGAAGATTGGAGACCGTTCCTTGTTGGAACATTATTTACTTGTTGGGATACCATTATATTGCCATGTTATCTTAATGCATCTATATACTTGGTAAAGGGTGGAAGGCTCGGCCTCTCGCCTAGTGTTTTGTTCCACTCTTGCCGCCCTAGTTTCCGTCATATCGGTGTTATGTTCCCGGATTTTGCGTTCCTTACGCGGTTGGGTTATAATGGGAACCCCTTGACAGTCCGCCTTGGATAAAACTCCTCCAGCAATGCCCAACCTTGGTTTTACCATTTGCCACCTAGCCTTTTCCCTTGGGTTTCGCGGACTCAAGGGTCATCTTATTTTAAACCCCCCTGGGCCAGTGCTCCTCTGAGCGTTGGTCCAACCTAGAGCACCGTGCGGGGCCGTCCCTTGGCAACTTGGGTTACTTTGGCTCCCGTACGCTTAGCTTATCCGGTGTGCCCTAAGAATGAGATATGTGCAGCTCCTATCGGGATTTGTCGGCACAGCGGGTGGTGTTGCTGGACTTGTTTTACCATTGTCGGAGTTGTCTTGAAGAACCGGGATACCGAGTCTGATCAGAACGTCTCGGGAGGTGGTCTATTCCTTCGTTGACCGTGAGAGCTTGTCATGGGCTAAGTTGGGACTCCCCTGCAGGGATTTGAACTTTCGAAAGCCGTGCCTGCGGTTATGGGCAAATGGGAATTTTTAATGTCCGGTTGTAGATAACTTGACCTTAACTTAATTAAAATGAATCAACAGTGTGAGTTACCGTGATGGCCTCTTCTCGGCAGAGTCCGGGAAGTGGACACGGTGTTGGAGTAATGTTTGCGCAAGTTGTCCTCTAGTTTCTCGCTCGCGCTTTGCCTTCTCTTCTCGCTCTCTTTTGCGAATAGGATAGCCACCATATATGCTAGTCGCTTGCTGCAGCTCCACTTATATTTACCTTGCCTTACCTATAAGCTTAAATAGTCTTGATCGCAAGGGTGCGAGATTGCTGAGTCCCTATGGCTCACAAATTACTATTACACCAGATGCAGGGCCTGATGATTCCGCTCCAGGTGACGCGCTTGAGCTCAAGTGGGAGTTCGACGAGGACTCTCAACGATACTATGTTTCCTTTCCTAATGATCAGTAGTGGTGCCCTGCTGGGGGCGATCGGGACCGTGTCGCATTTTGGGTTATCTTTTATTTTGGCGCCGTAGTCGGGCCATGAGTGTTTGAATGATGTAATGTTATTTATGTACCTTGATTGACGTGGCGAGTGTAAGCCAACTATGTTATCTCCCCTTTTATTATCTATATATTACATGGGATGTCGTGAAGATTGCCTAACTTGCGACATATGCCTTCAATGCGATTATGCCTCTAAGTCGTGCCTCGACACGTGGGAGATATAGTCGCATCGAGGGTGTTACACTCGTCTCCTCCTTTCCCTTGGGTTCATAGTCCTCTTCTTCCTCCGTGGTCCACCCATCGTGTTCCACATCTCCATAGGCCTTTCGATTTGCTAAGTAATCATCCACATAGCTTTCTCCTTCTGAATCCTGGGAAGACATGTTGATTTAATCTGCAACGGGACAGCTTGAAACGAAAATAGAGGATATTTGCGTGATACGGGAGTCAAAACCTTTGGGAGAATATATAGTGAATTTTTACCGACCAAAATACGTAACGTGTAAGAAAACGAAGTCCGGAAGGCACACGAGGTAGGGGGGCGCGCCCAGAGGGGTTGGGCACACCCACCACCCTCGTGGGGCCCTCGTGTCCTTCCCGGACTGCTACTTATTTTTCTATTTTTCTAAATATTCCAAAACAGAGAAATATTGCCTTAAAAATTGTTTTGGAGTAGGTTTACTTACCGTACCACATACCTATTCCTTTTCGGAGTCTGAAACGTTCCGGAAAGTGTCTCTTATGTATTCCTCCGGGGTTACGGTTTCAATAATATTGGTTTCAACACTTATGGGATTACCTGGGATATAATGTTTGATTCTTTGACCGTTTACCACTTTCGGATTTGTGCCCTCGAAGTTGTTGATCTTTATGGCACCGGAACGATAGACCTCTTCGATAACATAGGGTCCTTCCCATTTAGAGAGAAGTTTTCCTGCAAAAAATCTTAAACGAGAGTTGTATAGCAATACATAATCACCTACATTAAACTCACGCTTTTGTATCCTTTTGTCATGCCATATTTTAACTTTTTCTTTAAACAACTTGGCATTTTCATAAGCTTGGGTTCTCCATTCATCAAGTGAGCTAATATCAAATAACCTCTTCTACCGGCAAGTTTAAAATCATAGTTGAGCTCTTTAATAGCCCAATATGCCTTATGTTCTAGTTCGAGAGGTAAGTGACATGCTTTTCCATAAACCATTTTATACAGAGACATACCCATAGGATTTTTGTATGCAGTTCTATAAGCCCATAATGCATCATCAAGTTTTTTGGACCAATTCTTTCTAGACCTATTAACAGTCTTTTGCAAAATTAATTTGAGCTCTCTATTGCTCAACTCTACTTGACCACTAGACTGTGGGTGATAAGGAGATGCAATTCTATGATTAACATCATATTTAGCAAGCATTTTATGGAAAGCACCATGAATAATGTGTGAACCACCATCAGTCATTAAATATCTAGGGACTCCAAACCTTGGAAAAATAACTTCTTTAAGCATTTTAATAGAAGTGTTTTGATCAGCACTACTAGTTGGAATAGCTTCTTCCCACTTAGTAACGTAATCAACAACAACTAGAATATGTGTGTATCCATTAGAGGCAGGAAAAGGTCCCATATAGTCAAAGCCCCAAACATCAAACGGTTCAATAACAAGTGAATAATTCATAGGCATTTCTTGAAGTCTACTAATATTACCAATTCTTTGACATTCATCACAAGACAAGACAAACTTACGGGCATCCTTGAAGAGAGTAGGCCAATAGAAACCAGATTGTAATACCTTATGTGCAGTTCTATCTCCAGCGTGGTGTCCTCCATAAGACTCAGAATGACACTTGCGTAGGATCTGTTCATGTTCATGCTCAGGTACACAACATCTAATAACACCATCTACTCCTTCTTTATAAAGATGTGGGTCATCCCAAAAGTAATGTCTCAAATCATAGAAGAACTTTTTCTTTTGTTGGTATGTGAAGCTAGGTGGTATAAATTTAGCAACAATATAATTAGCATAATCAGCATACCATGGAGTACTACGAGAAGTACTTATAACATTTAATTGTTCATCAGGAAAGCTATCATTAATAGGTAGTGGGTCATCAAGAATATTTTCTAACCTAGACAAGTTGTCTGCAACGGGGTTCTCTGCTCCCTTTCTATCAACAATATTCAAATCAAATTCTTGTAGCAAGAGAACCCATCTAATAAGTCTAGGTTTAGCATCTTTCTTTTCCATAAGATATTTAATAGCAGCATGATCAGTGTGGATAGTTACTTTAGAATCAACAATATAAGATCTGAACTTATCACAAGCAAATACAACTGCTAAAAGCTCTTTTTCAGTAGTAGCATAATTTCTTTGAGCATTTTCTAGAGTCTTACTAGCATAATGAATAACAGTTAATTTCTTATCAACTCTTTGCCCTAGAACAGCACCTACAACATAATCACTAGCATCACACATAATTTCAAAGGGTAAATTCCAATCAGGTGGCTGAACAACAGGTCCAGAGACTAATGCTTTCTTAAGTATTTGAAATGCTTCTACACAATCAACATCAAAGACAAATGGTATATCTTTTTGCAATAAATTAGTCAAAGGCCGAGAAATTTTTGAGAAGTCTTTAATGAACCTCCTATAAAATCCAGCATGACCAAGGAAGCTTCTTATACCTTTGATGTCCTTGGGACATGGCATCTTTTCAATAGCATCAACCTTGGCTTTATCAACTTCAATACCTCTTTCAGAAACTTTGTGCCCCAAGACAATACCTTCATTAACCATAAAGTGGCACTTTTCCCAATTCAAGACAAGATGAGTTTCTTCACATCTCTGCAAAACTCGATCAAGATTGCTCAAGCAATCATCAAAAGAGGAACCATAGACGGAAAAGTCATCCATGAAAACCTCACAAATCTTTTCACAAAAGTCAGAGAATATAGCCATCATGCATCTTTGAAAGGTAGCAGGTGCATTACATAAACCAAAAGGCATACGTCTATAAGCAAAAGTACCAAAAGGGCATGTAAAAGTAGTCTTTGATTGATCTCTAGCCGACACAGGTATTTGTGAGAAACCAGAATAACCATCTAGAAAGCAATAGTGTGTATGTTTGCATAATCTTTCTAGCATTTGATCAATAAAAGGTAAGGGGTAATGATCTTTCTTAGTAGCTTTATTTAATTTGCAGAAATCAATTACCATCCTATAACCTGTGATAATTCTTTGTGGAATCAATTCATCTTTATCATTAGGAACAATAGTAATACCTCCCTTCTTAGGGACACAATGGACAGGACTTACCCACTCACTATCAGCAATGGAATAGATTATACCTGCCTCCAGAAGCTTTAGTATTTCTTTTCTTACCACTTCTTTCATTTTAGGATTCAAACATCGTTGAGGATCACGAACTGGTTTGGCATCTGCTTCCAAATTTATTTTATGTTGACATAGAGTGGGACTAATTCCCTTAAGATCATCAAGAGTATATCCAATAGCAACACGATGCTTCTTCAGAGTTTTCAATAATATTTCTTCTTCATGCTCTGAAAGGTTAGCACTAATAATAACAGGATATATCTTCTTTTCATCAAGATAAGCATATTTAAGATTATCAGGCAATAGTTTAAGCTCAAACACGGGATCACCCTTGGGTGGAGGAGGATCCCCTAAAATGTCAACAGGCAAATTGTGATGCAAAATAGGTTCCTGTTTAAAGAATACTTCATCTATTTCCCTTCTTTCATTCATGAACATATCATTTTCATGGTCTAGCAAATAGTGTTCTAAAGGATCACTAGGAGGTATGGCAATAGAAGCAAGACCAATAATTTCATCCTTACTAGGTAATTCTTCCTCACGATGTTGTTTACTAAATTTAGAGAAATTAAACTCATCAACCATATCATCCAAGCCAATAGTAACAACATTCTTTGTGCAATCTATGGTAGCATTGACAGTATTTAAGAAGGGTCTACCAAATATAATGGGACAAAAGTTATCTTGCGGAGAAGTAAGAACAAGAAAATCAGCAGGATATTTAGTTATCCCACACAAGACTTCAACATCTCTAACAATTCCAATTGGTGAAATAGTATCTCTATTGGCAAGTTTAATTGTGACATCAATACCTTCTAACTCAACAGGTGCAATTTCATTCTTAATCTCTTCGTATAAAGTATGCGGTATAACACTAGCACTTGCACCCATATCACATAAGCCATAATAACAATGATCTCCTATTTTAACAGAAATAACAGGCACGCCTACCACAGGTCTATGTTTATCTTTAGCACAAGGTTTAGCAATTCTAGCAGTTTCACCTTCGAACTGAATAACATGCCCATCGATATTATCAGACAAGAGATCTTTAACAATAGCAATATTAGGTTCTACTTTAACTTGCTCAGGAGGTGTATAAGTTCTAATATTGCTTTTACGAACAACAGTTGAAGCTTTAGCATGATCCTTTATTCTAACAGGGAAAGGTGGTTTCTCAACATAAGAAGTAGGAACAATAGGATCATTATAAGTGACAGTCTTTTCTTCAACTTCAATAGGTGCAGCTACTTTTACTTCTATGGGAGGATGATATTTAAACCACTTCTCCTTAGGGAGATCAACATAAGTAGCAAAAGACTCACGGAAAGAAGCCACTATCTCGGAGTCAAGTCCATATTTAGGGCTAAACTTACGAAAATATCGGTGTCCATTAAAGATTTAACACAATCAAATTTAGGTGTCATACTTGACTCCTTACCTTCGTCGAGGTCCCAATTTTCAGAGTTGCGTTTAATTCTATCCAATAAATTCCATCTGAATTCAGTAGTCTTCATCATAAAAGAGCCAGCACAAGAAGTATCGAGCATGGTGCGATTGTTATCAGAAAGCCGAGCATATAAATTTTGAATAATCATTTCTCTTGAGAGCTCGTGATTTGGGCATGAATATAACACTGATTTAAGCCTCCCCCAAGCTTGAGCGATGCTTTCTCCTTCACGAGGCTAGAAATTATATATATAATTGCGATCACGATGAACAAGATGCATAGGGTAATACTTTTGATGAAATTCCAACTTCAATCTTTTATAGTCCCATGATCTCATATCATCACATAGCCTATACCATATCAATGCGTCTCCCTTCAAAGATAAAGGGAAGACCTTCTTCTTAGCAACATCATCGGGTATACCTGCAAGCTTAAATAATCCACAAACTTCATCCACATATATTAAGTGCTCATCAGGATGCTTTGTTCCATCTCCTGTAAAAGGGTTATCTAGCAGTCTTTCCATCATACCCGAAGGAAATTCAAAAGGAGTTTCATTTTCAATAGGTTCAGTAGGTTGAGGAGCAACTCTTTGCTCTACTGGACGGGGTGAAGATACCCTGAACAAGCCCCTCAGAGAATTACTTTCCATAGTAACAAGTGACAGTAAATTTCAGCACACTATATAAATTTTTCCTTACCAAATTCCACCTACCAAAAGCGCTACACTCCCGGCAACGGCGCCAGAAAAGAGTCTTGATGACCCACAAGTATAGGGGATCTATCGTAGTCCTTTCGATAAGTAAGAGTGTCGAACCCAACGAGGAGCAGAAGGAAATGATAAGCGGTTTTCAGGAAGGTATTCTCTACAAGTACTGAAATAAGTGGTAACAGATAGTTTTGTGATAGGATAAATTGTAACAAGCAACAAGTAACAAAAGTAGATAAAGTGCAGCAAGGTAGCCCAATCCTTTTTGTAGCAAAGGACAAGCCGGAACAAACTCTTATAATAGGAAAAGCGCTCCCGAGGACACATGGGAATATCGTCAAGCTAGTTTTCATCACGTTCATATGTTTCGTGTTCGATACTTTGATAATTTGACATGTGGGTGGACCGGTGATTGGGTGATGTTCTTACTTGAACAAGCATCCCACTTATGATTAACCTCTATTGCAAGCATCCGCAACTACAACAAAAGTATTAAGGTAAACCTAACCATAGCATGAAACATATGGATCCAAATCAGCCCCTTACAAAGCAATGCATAAACTAGGGTTTAAGATTCTGTCACTCTAGCAACCCATCATCTACTTATTACTTCCCATTGCCTTCCTCTAGGCCCAAATAATGGTGAAGTTTTATGTAGTCGACGTTCACATAACACCACTAGAGGCTAGACAACATACATCTTATCAAAATATCAAACGAATACCAAATTCACATGACTACTAATAGCAAGACTTCTCCCTTGTCCCCAGGAACAAACGTAATTACTCACAAAGCATAGTCATGTTCATAATCAGAGGGGTAATAATATGCATATAGGATCTGAACATATGATCTTCCACCAATTAAACCAACTAGCATCAACTACAAGGAGTAATCAACACTACTAGCAACCTACTAGCACCAATCCTGGACTTTGAGACAAGAATTGGATACAAGAGATGAACTAGGGTTTGGAGATGAGATGGTGCTAGTGAAGATGCTAATGGAGATTGCCCTCTCCCGATGAGAGGAGCGTTGGTGATGACGATGGTGATGATTTCCCCCTCCCGGAGGGAAGTTTCCCCGGCAGAACAACTCTGCCGGAGCTCTAGATTGGATCTGCCAAGGTTCCGCCTCGTGGCGGCGGAGTCTCATCCCGAAAAGTTCCTTCTTATTTTTTTTCTCATCGAAAGACTTCATATAGGAGAAGATGGACGTCGCAGAGCCACCATGGGGCCCACGAGGTAGGGGGGCACGCCCTAGGGGGGGGGGTGCCCCCACCGTCGTGAGCAGGGTGTGGGCCCCCTGGCCTTCATCCTTGGCGAGGATTTTTCTTTATTTATTTTAAGATGTTCCGTGGAGTTTCAGGACTTTTGGAGTTGCGCAGAATATGTCTCTAATATTTGCTCCTTTTCCAGCCCAGAATTCCAGCTGCCGGCATTCTCTCTCCTTATGTAAACCTTGTAAAATAAGAGAGAATAGCCATAAGTATTGTGACATAAAGTGAAATAACAGTCCATAATGCAATAAATATCGATATGAAAGCATGATGCAAAATGGACATATCAGTGCTGCAGGTGTATCTTTTGTCTTCCCATACACGCCCAAGAAGCCTAGCAGGTTCATGCAAAGGTTCTTCGTCACGTGCATCACGTCGATTGAAGAGCGGACCTCTAGGTCTTTCCAGTAGGGTAGGTCCCAAAATATAGATTTCTTCTTCCACATGGGTGCGTGTCCCTCAGCAGCATTCGGAACAGCTAGTCCCCCGGGACCCTTTCCAAAGATTACGTGTAAATCATTGACCATAGCAAGTACGTGATCACCGGTACGCATGGCGGGCTTCTTCCGGTGATCTGCCTCACCTTTGAAATGCTTGCCTTTCTTTCGACATTGATGGTTGGTCGGAAGAAATCGACGATGGCCCAGGTACACATTCTTCCTGCATTTGTCTAGGTATATACTTTCAGTTTCTTCTAAACAGTGCGTGCATGCGTGGTATCCCTTGTTTGTCTGTCCTAAAAGGTTACTGAGAGCGGGCCAATCGTTGATGGTTACAAACAGCAACACATGCAGGTTAAATTCCTCCTGTTTGTGCTCATCCCACATACGTACACCATTTCCTTTCCACAGCTGTAAAAGTTCTTCAACTAATGGCCTTAGGAACACATCAATGTCGTTGCCGGGTTGCTTAGGGCCTTGGATGAGAATTGGCATCATAATGAACTTCCGCTTCATGCACATCCAAGGAGGAAGGTTATACATACATAGAGTCACGGGCCAGGTGCTGTGATTGCTGCTCTACTCCCCGAAAGGATTAATGCCATCCACGCTTAAACCAAACCATACGTTCCTTGGGTCACTTGCAAACTCAGGTCAGTACTTTCTCTCGATTTTTCTCCACTGCGACCCGTCAGCGGGTGCTCTCAACTTCCCGTCTTTCTTACGGTCCTCACTGTGCCATCGCATCAACTTGGCATGCTCTTCGTTTCTGAACAGACATTTCAACCGTGGTATTATAGGAGCATACCACATCACCTTCGCAAGAACCCTCTTCCTGGGGGGCTCGCCGTCAACATCACCAGGGTCATCTCGTCTGATCTTATACCGCAATGCACCACATACCGGGCGTGCGTTCAGATCCTTGTACGCACCGCGGTAGAGGATGCAGCCATTAGGGCATGCATGTATCTTCTGCACCTCCAATCCTAGAGGGCATACGACCTTCTCTGCTGCGTATGTACTGTTGGGCAATTCGTTATCCTTTGAAAGCTTCTTCTTCAATATTTTCAGTGTTGGGGATCGTAGCACAAATTAAAAAAATTCTATGCATCACCAAGATCAATCTATGGAGTCATCTAGCAACAAGAGGGAGAGGAGTGCATCTACATACCCTAGTAGATCGCGAGCGGAAGCGTTCAAGAGAACGGGGTTGATGGAGTCGTACTCGTCGTGATCCAAATCACCGATGACCGAGCGTCGAACGGACGGCATCACCGCGTTCAACACACGTACGGTTGGGAGAGACGTCTCCTCCTTCTTGATCCAGCAAGGGAAGGAGAGGTTGATGGAGATCCAGCAGGACGACGGTGTGGTGGTGGAAGTAGCGGGATCCCGGCAGGGCTTCGCCAAGCGCAAGCGGGGAGGAAGAGGTGTCATGGGAGGGAGGGAGGCACAAGGGACTTGGGGTGCGGCTGCCCTCCCTCCCCTCCACTATATATAGGGGGCCTGGGGGCGCCGGCCCCTAGAGATCCCATCTAATGGGGGGGGGGGCGGCGGCCTAGGGGGTGGCTTGGCCCCCAAGCCAGGTGGAGGCGCCCCCACCCCCTTAGGGTTTCCAACCCTAGGCGCAAGGGAGGCCCAAGGGGGGTGCACCAGCCCAACAGGGGCTGGTTCCCTTCCCACTTCAGCCCATGGGGCCCTCCGGGATAGGTGGCCCCACCCGGTGGACCCCCTGGACCCTTCCGGTGGTCCCGGTACAATACCGGTGACCCCCGAAATTTTCCCGGTGGCCGAAACTAGACTTCCTATATACAAATCTTTACCTACAGACCATTCCGGAACTCCTCGTGACGTCCGGGATCTCATCCGGGACTCCGAACAACTTTCAGGTTACCGCATACTAATATCTCTACAACCCTAGCATCACCGAACCTTAAGTGTGTAGACCCTACGGGTTCAGGAACCATGCAGACATGACTGAGAAAACTCTCCGGCCAACAACCAACAACGGGATCTGGAACCCATGTTGGCTCCCACATGTTCCATTATAATATCATCGGATGAACCACGATGTAGAGGATTCAATCAATCCCGTATTCAATTCCCTTTGTCAATCGATACGTTACTTGCCCGAGATTCGATCGTCAGTATCCTAATACCTCGTTCAATCTCGTTACCGGCAAGTCACTTTACTCATTTCGTAACACATCATCCCGTGACCAACCCTTAGTCACATTGAGCTCATTACGATGATGTCTTACCGAGTGGGCCCAGAGATACCTATCCGTCATACGGAGTGACAAATCCCAGTCTCGATTCATGCCAACCCAACAGACACTTTCGGAGATACCCGTAGTGCACCTTTATAGTCACCCAGTTACATTGTGACGTTTGGCACACCCAAAGTATTCCTACAGTATCCGGGAGTTGCACAATCTCATGGTCTAAGGAAAGGATACTTGACATTAGAAAAGCTCTAGCAGACGAACTACACGATCTTGTGCTATGCTTAGGATTGGGTCTTGTCCATCACATCATTCTCCTAATGATGTGATCCCGTTATCAATGACATCTAATGTCCATAGTCAGGAAACCATGACTATCTGTTGATCAACGAGCTAGTCAACTAGAGGCTCACTAGGGACATGTTGTGGTCTATGTATTCACACATGTATTACGATTTCCGGATAACACAATTATAGCATGAACACTAGACAATTATCACGAACAAGGAAATATAATAATAACCATTTTATTATTGCCTCCAGGGCATATTTCCAACAGTCTCCCACTTGCACTAGAGTCAATAATCTAGTTACATTGTGATGAATCGAACACCCATAGAGTTTTGGTGTTGATCATGTTTTGCTCGAGGAAGAGGTTTAGTCAACGGATCTGCGACATTCAGGTCCGTATGCACTTTACAAATATCTATGTCTCCATTTTGAACATTTTCACGAATGGAGTTGAAGCGACGCTTGATATGCCTGGTCTTCCTGTGAAACCTGGGCTCCTTGGCAAGGGCAATAGCTCCAGTGTTTTCACAGAAGAGAGTCATCAGGCCCGACGCATTGGGAATATCTCCTAGGTCGATAATGAACTCCTTCACCCAGATTGCTTCTTGTGCTGCCTCCGAGGCTGCCATGTACTCCGCTTCACATGTAGATCCCGCCACGACGCTTTGCTTGCAACTGCACCAGCTGACCGCCCCACCATTCAAAATATACACGTATCCGGTTTGTGACTTAGAGTCATCCAGATCTGTGTCGAATCTAGCATCGACGTAACCCTTTACGACGAGCTCTTAGTCACCTCCATAGGCGAGAAACATATCCTTAGTCCTTTTCAGGTACTTCAGGATATTCTTGACCGCTGTCCAGTGTTCCATGTCGGGATTACTTTGGTACCTTCCTACCGAACTTACGGCAAGGTTTACATCAGGTCTGGTACACAGCATGGCATACATGATAGACCCTATGGCCGAGGCATAGGGGACGACACTCATCTTTTCTCTATCTTCTGCCGTGGTCGCGCGTTGAGCCGTGCTCAATCTCATACCTTGCAATACAGGCAAGAACCCCTTTTTGGACAGATCCATATTGAACTTCTTCAATATCTTGTCAAGGTACGTACTCTGTGAAAGACCAATGAGGTGTCTCGATCTATCTCTATAGATCTTGATGCCTAATATATAAGCAGCTTCTCCAAGGTCCTTCATTGAAAAACACTTGTTCAAGTAGGCCTTTATGCTTTCCAAGAATTCTATATCATTTTCCATCAATAGTATGTCATCCACATATAATATGAGAAACACTACAGAGCTCCCACTCACTTTCTTGTAAACACAAGCTTCTCCATAAGTCTGCGTAAACGCAAATCCTTTGATCATCTCATCAAATCGAATGTTCCAACTCCGAGATGCTTGCACCAGCCCATAGATTGAGCGTTGGAGCTTGCACACCTTGTCAGCATTCTTAGGATCGACAAAACCTTCTGGCTGCATCATATACAATTCTTCCTTGAGGAAACCATTACGGAATGCCGTTTTGACGTCCATTTGCCATATCTCATAATCATAGAATGTGGCAATTGCTAACATGATTCGGACGGACTTCAGCTTCGCTACGGGTGAGAAAGTCTCATCGTAGTCAACCCCTTGAACTTGTCGATAACCTTTAGCAACAAGCCGAGCCTTATAGATGGTCACATTACCATCCGTGTCTGTCTTCTTATTAAAGATCCATTTATTTTCTATGGCTCGCTGATCATCGGGAAAGTCAGTCAAAGTCCATACTTTGTTTTCATACATGGATCCTGTTGGGGATATACCCCGCGGCGTAAACCGGCCGGAAGTATAACCCGGCCGGACTAGGCGTTTCATTGGTAAACCACTAGAGGATTGGCGGTTTACGTGATTGGCGGTTTACATGTCTGGCGGTTTACATGTCTGGCGGTTTACGTGATTGGCGGTTTACATGTTCTGCACTGACGTTTCATCCGTGTCACACCACCCGGTGAATGAACGTGAGCAAGTCGCCGTCCCTGTGGCCAGGTTTACATCAGCTTGCCGGGACCACGCCTGCGATTAACTCGCCCATCCGTGCCAGTTTACGACACCGGTGCCGATCTTCCTCGTCCGCACCGGTTTACAATGCCGCGGCCGATTCATTTATCCGAGCTGCCTCTGATGTTACGGTCGCTTTTGTCATCCGTATCTCACGGCCTGGTCTACATCAACATACCGGGCCACACCTGTCTGCATGAGCTGTTAATTGAGTACGAGCAAGTCAGCTTGGGTAGCCCGGTTTTCTTTCAACAAAATGGAGGCAAGTTATCATATACTATCAACCGCCGTCTGCACTGGATGGCTCAATGGGCAGGCGCACAAGTCGCTGCCTCTACAGTTTGGTTAACTTCAAATCGCCAGTTGGAAGGAACCATTGGCCGAGTTACTGACACGGTTCATACGAGATTATTTATAACCCGCCGCAGTCACCTCAACCTTCTGTGTATTCACATCGTGCTATCAACATCAATGATATACAAGTTATGCCGGGTTATATCACGGTCAAATATGGAGAGTCTCAAGCCAACTCCTCGAGTCACCTTTGAGACTCGGGGGCTATGATGACATGACTCAGCAAATCTTGCCAGTTTCAGCCGGTTTAAAAACCCCAGGACGATGGAGGGAAAGATAACCCGGTCCCGGAGGCTACTGTTATATTGATGAAAATTTAAAGGCTGTCAGAAAATTTCCGGCTTAGAAAGTATATGATAGTTACAAAATCCCGGCTCAATGAAGAAGATCCGGGTCATCAGAAAGGATTCCGGTTTAAAATCCGGCTCAAGGGAAGTTAGTCTCACTGAAGCTCTCAAATATCCGGTTTACAATCCGGTTCAAGGGAAATCTGTTCTCCCACAAAGCTCTGAAGCGCTCAAATCCGGTTTAACAATGTCCGGTTCAAAAGGGAATTAACTTCTCGCAAGTTCGAGTTTAAAGGCCGTCAGAAAATTTTCTGGCTGAAAATGAAGATTCCGGTTTAAAATCCGGTTCAAGGGAAAGATGTCTCCCACAAAGCTTTGAAGCTCTCAATATCCAGTTCAAGATCCCGGTTCAAGAAGAATTTATCTCTTGAAAAAAGTTAAAAATTGCCAAAGAGGACCTGCTGCCATGATGCGCGGTTCAAACATGGGTATCCCGCCTTACTGGCCTGACATATTATTGATCACATGGGGGCTTCTGCTTCATAAAGCAGGGTCTCTGTTCTTTTACATCATGCGTGGTTACACGGAGCTGTTCTGTCTTAAAGCGGCCTCCGGTTTACCCCTTGAAATTTTTATAAACATAACTTGGGGGCTTGGTCGTGTCCGAACCAATGCAACACCTTTTGATAGGCGAAAGCCACCAGATCACTTGGGGACATGGTCAAGTCTGAACCAGTGACGCCTCTTGATCGGCCTAAGGCCATAGAATCACTTGGGGGCTTGGTCGAACCCGAACCATTGCCACGCCTCTTGATCGGCATAATGCCACGGTTTCATTTGGGGACCTGGCTGACTTGAACCATAGCTACACCATTGGGGAGCTTGGTCGTGTCCGACCATGGTAACACCATCTGATCGGCTCAATAAGCCTCTTTTTGCAAATGGTTTTTATCATTGCCTTTGCTTCAATATTTTCCTTGATAACTGTTTCTTTTATTTTTGTTGCGTTTTTAAACCGACAAAGTTTTAAACCGGTTCAAACTGTCAATTACAAATTGACGGAACACGGTCAAATCTTAATCCGGAGACTATCTGCCCAGTTTGATTTTCTGTTACCATCCTATTATGGAGTAAACCGGTGTTTATCAACCCGGCTCGGTTTTCAACTACAAATTGTCAATATATGATCAGTTATAATCCGGAGATTATGAACCCGGTCTGGTTTTGACTACAAGTCGCTAGTATTATATGTGGTTAAACCGGTGTTTATTACAACCTGGTACGGCTTTATCATAAACCGACACAATATGGAAGGAGTTCTCAGTACTCAAAATCTGGGTTATTACCCCTATTACAAAAAGTTGGTAAACCAACGATGTGATTCAATGTCACAGGTATGATATATTTCATATTTGATTATTTTTAAGTACAGCCTTGGTTATAAACCAGGGTTATATGTTGGGCATTATGACCCGTCCGACGGTAAACCACCCGGACACTTTAAACTTGTTGTATGCAGAAACAGGTTGAATAAAGCATGATTATAAATCACCGGCGTTTACTAACCCGACCTGGCTTTCGACTATAAGTCGCCAGTGTGATGATAAATTATCCGGTGTTTATTAAACCGGCCTGGCTTTAAGACGATAAGTCGCCAGTATATGATGAGAAATTATCCGATGTTTATTAAACCGGCCTGGCTTTGGACTATAAGTCGCCAGTATATATATATTTGGATTGCGCCATTGGAATCATGCGCTTATAAATCATTGGGTTATATTATTCAAATAGCCAAGTTTGGCTGAATTTTCATTATGATATTGAATGAATAAGGTTTTCACCGGATTATGTTATCTTGAATAGCCAACATGGCTGGATTTTTATGGTTATTAATAACCGGTATTATTGAGGTTTTCAAAGTTGCTTTAGCACAATGACTATCATATTATCAATAGATATGATTTATTCTACAATTGAAGGAATAGTCCCGAGTCGCTGCAGGCTTACAACCCGGCACTTGGGGGCTACATTATTCAAATCAAGATTGCATGCAAGTCTCATGTCGCTCCAAGCATGCATCATGACACTTGGGGGCTAATGCAAAGTCATTTTTACTAGTCTTATTGAAGACCCGACTCATCATATTATAATGAGCCGACCCTTGGGGGCTACCAATTGCTCATGTCAACAATTCAAGGTACACAAGTTTTCGTCCATAATATTGAAGGATCCATTGCTCAGTTGGTAAAGCACAAAGCTCTTAACCTTGTGGACGTGGGTTCAAGCCCTACGATGGATGCTACATTATAAGATGTTATTTTCATTGAAGTATATATCAAGTCCCGGTTTAGTATTATCTTACTAAGCCGGCCCTTGGGGGCTACACATCACTGCTAAAATCTACATTATTATATTTACAAAGTTCCTGCTCATTATTGCATAATGACCCGGTCCTTGGGGGTTACACTGATTGAAGTTTTTATAAGCAAATTACAAGTCCCAGGTTGCTGCAAGCATGACAACCCGACACTTGGGGGCTACATATATGGAGTATTCAGTTTATATGATTGAGATGAACTAATCGGATTTCTTCAAGGTTGAAACACTTATTGGAGCAAGTCTTAAACTATGTTCTCCTCTTAAGACTTGGGGGCTACAGGTATTATGCATATAAAGGAGGAACATCTTCATTTTATCAGTTTTGAGCAAATCAGGAAGATCAATTACATGACCCGGTGTCAACAACAATTATGACCCGATGCCATCAATATTTATAAACCGGCCATTTTGGTAATATTAAACCGGCAAGTTTTACATCTTCAAACTGGTTGAATATCAGATAAGTATTTTCAGACCCATATTTCTTAAACCGGCGCTTTGGGAGCTGAGTCAAAGGAGTTATTCTTCACAATATTTATCGGTGACAAGCCAATGTCGGCAAATTGATTATGAAGCTGGTCTGTTGACCCAGATTTCCCAGAAGGAGGAAATAACAAGGACTTAAGGATGATCAGGTACCGGTTTACAAAAATTCTTAACCCGGAGCATAACCTGTCAAATTTGTTCTTGTGTTTATTTTGCAGCATAAGTTTACCATGAATAAATCCAAGCTAAACTTGGGGGCTAATGTCGGGGATATACCCCGCGGCGTAAACCGGCCGGAAGTATAACCCGGCCGGACTAGGCGTTTCATTGGTAAACCACCAGAGGATTGGCGGTTTACGTGATTGGCGGTTTACATGTCTGGCGGTTTACGTGTCTGGCGGTTCACTGGTATGACGATTCACGAGCCTGAAGACTCATTGGTGACCCGGCGCGTGTTCCGGACAGATGACAAGGCCCAAGGCCCAGCATGCCGGTTTATGTTAATGGTGGGTCGGTTTAAGAGGAAAGGCATGAGGAACATTATCTTACAAGGAGCTAAGACCTGGACTTGTATCCGGTTTGTATTAGAGATAGACTAGTCCTAATCCTAATAGGACTCTATATGTAACCCGCCCCTCCAACATATATAAGGAGGGGCAGGGCTCCCCAAAAGGGACAAGATTGACAAGTTCCATAAGTTGGACAAGTTAGGTTTAGACAATAGCTCTCGAGATAGAGCACACTTGTAACCGTGATCATCATCATCAATATCAATGAAGCAGGATGTAGGCTTTTACCTCCACTGTGAGGGGCCGAACCTGGGTAAAACATCGCGTCTCTCGTCCCGCTCAACCCCTCTCAAGCTACCACATAGATGTGTTGGCCTCGCGACTAAGTCCTGACACTAAGGACATCTGCCATGACAATTCCACGACAGATCCTATCTCGGATTTCATGGGTTCCAGCCATTTGTCGGAATCTGGGCCCGCCATCGTTTCTTCATAGTTCGAAGGTTCACCATTGTCTAACAACATGATTTCCAGGACAGGGTTGCCATACCACTCTGGTGCGGAATGTGTCCTTGTGGACCTTCGAAGTTCAGTAGCAACTTGATCTGAAGTTTCATGATCATCATCATTAACTTCCTCCCTAGTCGGTGCAGGCACCTCAGGAACATTTTCTTGAGCTGCGCCACTCTCCGGTTCACGAGGCAATACTTCATCAAGTTCTACTTTCCTCCCACTTACTTCTTTCGAGAGAAAGTCTTTCTCTAGAAAGGATCCATTCTTGGCAACAAAACTCTTTCTCCGGACATAAGCATCGCATCCCCAAACTTTTATAAATGACAGCTTAGGTTTCTTGCCAAACCACAATTCATACGGTGTCGTCTCAACGGAATTCGACGGAGCCCTATTTAAAGTGAATGCGGCAGTCTCTATAGCATAACCCCAAAATGATAGCGGTAGATCGGTAAGAGACATCATAGATCGTACCATATCCAATAGGGTGCGATTAGGACGTTCGGACACACCATTACGCTGTGGTGTTCCGGGCGGCTTGAGTTGTGAAACTATTCCACATTTCCTTAAGTGCGTGCCAAATTCGTGACTCAAATATTCTCCCCCCATGATCTGATTGTAAGAACTTGATTTTCCTGTCACGTTGATTCTCAACCCCACTCTGAAATTCCTTGAACTTTTCAAAGGTCTCAGACTTGTGTTTCATTAAGTAGACATACCCATATCTACTCAAGTCATCAGTGAGGGTGAGAACATAACGATAGCCACCGCGAGCCTCAACACTCATTGGACCGCACACATCAGTATGTATGATTTCCAATAAGTTGGTTGCTCGCTCCATTGTTCCGGAGAACGGAGTCTTGGTCATTTTGCCCATGAGGCATGGTTCGCATGTGTCAAATGATTCATAATCAAGAGACTCCAAAAGTCCATCTGCATGGAGTTTCTTCATGCGTTTGACACCAATGTGACCAAGGCGGCAGTGCCACAAGTATGTGGGACTATCATTATCAACCTTACATCTTTTGGCATTCACACTATGAATATGTGTAACATCACGTTCGAGATTAAATAAGAATAAATCATTGACCAGCAGGGCATGACCATAAAACATGTCTCTCATATAAATAGAACAACCATTATTCTCTGATTTAAATGAGTAGCCATCTCGCATTAAACGAGATCCAGATACAATGTTCATGCTCAAAGCTGGTACTAAATAACAATTATTGAGGTTTAAAACTAATCCCGTAGGTAAATGTAGAGGTAGCGTGCCGACGGCGATCACATCGACCTTGGAACCATTCCTGACGCGCATCGTCACCTCATCCTTCGCCAGTCTCCGTTTATTCCGCAGTTCCTATTTTGAGTTACAAATATGAGCAACTGCATCGGTATCAAATACCCAGGAGCTACTGCGAGCGCTGGTTAGGTACACATCAATAACATGTATATCACATATGCCATTGGTATTGCTGGCCTTCTTATCCGCTAAGTACTTGGGGCAGTTCGGCTTCCAGTGACCGTTTCCCTTGCAATAAAAGCACTCAGTCTCAGGCTTGGGTCCATTCTTTGGCTTCTTCCCGGCAGCTTGCTTACCGGGCGCGGCAACTCCCTTGCCGTCCTTCTTGAAGTTCTTTTTACCCTTGCCTTTCTTGAACTTAGTGGTTTTATTCACCATCAACACTTGATGTTCCTTTTTGATTTCCACCTCCGCTGATTTCAGCATTGAATATACCTCGGGAATGGTCTTTTCCATCCCCTGCATATTGAAGTTCATCAGAAAGCTCTTGTAGCTAGGTGGGAGCGACTGAAGGATTTTGTCAACGACCGCATCATCCGGGAGATTAACTCCCAGCTGAGACAAGTGGTTGTGCAACCCAGACATTTTGAGTATGTGCTCACTGACAGAACTGCTCTCCTCCATCTTACAACTGTAGAACTTGTCGGAGACTTCATATCTCTCGACTCGGGCATGAGCTTGGAAAACCATTTTCATCTCTTGGAACATCTCATATGCTCTGTGTTGCTCAAAACGCTTTTGGAGCCCTGGTTCTAAGCTGTAAAGCATGCCGCACTGAACCAGGGAGTAATCATCACTACGCGTCTGCCAAGCGTTCATAATGTCTTGTTCTGCAGGGAAAATAGGTGCTTCACCTAGCGGTGCATCAAGGACAAATGCTTTCCTAGCAGCTATGAGGATAATCCTCAGGTTACGGACCCAGTCCGTGTAGTTGCTGCCATCGTCTTTCAGCTTGGTTTTCTCTAGGAACGCGTTGAAGTTGAGGGCAACATTAGCGTGGGCCATTTGATCTACAAGACATATTGCAAAGATTTTTAGACTATGTTCATGATAATTAAGTTCATCTAATCAAATTATTAAATGAACTCCCACTGAGATAGACATCCCTCTAGTTATCTAAGTGATACATGATCCGAGTCAACTAGGTCGTGTCCGATCATCATGTGAGACGGACTAGTCATCATCGGTGAACATTTTCATGTTGATCGTATCTTCTATACGACTCATGTTCGACCTTTCGATCTTCCGTGTTCCGAGGCCATGTCTGTACATGCTAGGCTCGTCAAGTCAACCTAAGTGTATTGCGTGTGTAAATCTGGCTTACACCCGTTGTATGCGAACATTAGAACCTATCACACCCGATCATCACATGGTGCTTCGGAACAACGGACCTTAGCAACGGTGCACAGTTAGGGGGAACACTTTCTTGAAATTATTGCGAGGGATCAACTTATTTATGCTACCTTCGTTCTAAGCAAATAAGATGTAAAACATGATAAACATCACATGCAATCAAATAGTGACATGATATGGCCAATATTATTTTGCTCCTTTTGATCTCCATCTTCGGGGCGCCATGATCATCATCGTCACCGGCATGACACCATGACCTCCATCATTGTGTCTTCATGAAGTTGTCTCGCCAACTATTACTTCTACTACTATGGCTAACGGTTAGCAATAAAGTAATGTAATTACATGACGTTTATGTTGACACACAGGTCATAAATAAATTAAGACAACTCCTATGGCTCCTGCCGGTTGTCATACTCATCGACATGCAAGTCATGATTCCTATTACAAGAACATGATCAATCTCATACATCACATATATCATTCATCACTTCCTTTTGGCCATATCACATCACACGGCACATGCTGCAAAAACAAGTTAGACGTCCTCAAATTGTTGTTGCAAGTTTTACGTGGCTGCTATAGGTTTCTAGCAAGAACGTTTCTTACCTACGCCAAAAACCACAACGTGATATGCCAATTTCTATTTACCCTTCATAAGGACCCTTTTCATCGAATCCGATCTGACTAAAGTGGGAGAGACAGACACCCGCTAGCCACTTATGCAACTAGTGCATGTCAGTCAGTGGAACCAATCTCACGTAAGCGTATGTGTAAGGTCGGTCCGGGCCGCTTCATCCCACGATGCCGCCGAATCAAGATAAGACTAGTAACGACAAGTAAATTGACAAAATCAACATGCACAACAACTTGTGTTCTACTCGTGCATAGAAACTACACATAGACCTAGCTCTGATACCACTGTCGGGGATCGTAGCACAAATTTAAAATTTTCTATGCATCACCAAGATCAATCTATGGAGTCATCTAGCAACGAGAGGGAGAGGAGTGCATCTACATACCCTAGTAGATCGCGAGCGGAAGCGTTCAAGAGAACGGGGTTGATGGAGTCGTACTCGTCGTGATCCAAATCACCGATGACCGAGCGCCGAACGGACGGCACCTCCGCGTTCAACACACGTACGGTTGGGAGAGACGTCTCCTCCTTCTTGATCCAGCAAGGGAAGGAGAGGTTGATGGAGATCTAGCAGCATGATGATACGTCCATTTTGCATCATGCTTTTATATCGATATTTATCGCATTATGGACTGTTATTTCACTTTATATCACAATACTTATGGCTATTCTCTCTTATTTTACAAGGTTTACATAAGGAGGGAGAATGCCGGCAGCTGGAATTCTGGTCTGTAAAAGGAGCAAATATTAGAGACCTATCCTGTGCAACTCCAAAAGTCCTGAAACTCCACGGAACGTCTTAAAAGAAATAAAGAAAAATCCACGCCAAAGATGAAGGCCAGGGGGCCCACACCCTGCTCACGAGGGTGGGGGCGCCCCCCCTAGGGCGCGCCCCCTATGTCGTGGGCCCCCTGGTGGCTCTCCGATGCCCATCTTCTCCTATATGAGGTCTTTCGATGAGAAAAAAATAAGGAGGAACTTTTCAAGATGAGACTCCACTGCCACGAGGCGGAACCTTGGCGGATCCAATCTAGAGCTCCGGCAGAGCTGTTCTGCCGGGGATACTTCCCTCCCGGAGGGGGAAATCATCACCATCGTCATCACCAACGCTCCTGTCATCGGGAGAGGGCAATCTCCATCAACATCTTCACCAGCACCATCTCATCTCCAAACCCTAGTTCATCTCTTGTATCCAATTATTCTCTCAAAGTCTGGGATTGGTGCTAGTAGGTTGCTAGTAGTGTTGATTACTCCTTGTAGTTGATGCTAGTTGGTTTAATTGGTGGAAGATCATATGTTGAGATCCTATATGCATATTATTACCCCTCTGATTTTGAACATGAATATGCTTTGTGAGTAATTACGTTCGTTCCTGAGGACAAGGGAGAAGTCTTGCTATGAGTAGTCATGTGAATTTGGTATTCGTTTGATATTTTGATAAGATGTATGTTGTCTAGCCTCTAGTGGTGTTATGTGAACGTCGACTACATAACACTTCACCATTATTTGGGCCTAGAGGAAGGCATTGGGAAGTAATAAGTAGATGATGGGTTGCTAGAGTGACAGAAGCTTAAACCCTAGTTTATGCGTTGCTTCGTAAGGGGCTGATTTGGATCCATATGTTTCATGCTATGGTTAGGTTTACCTTAATACTTTTGTTGTAGTTGCGTATGCTTGCAATAGAGGTTAATCATAAGTGGGATGCTTGTTCAAGTAAGAACATCACCCAAGTACCGGTCCACCCACATATCAAATTATCAAAGTATCAAACGCGAATCATATGAACGTGATGAAAACTAACTTGACAATATTCCCATGTGTCCTCGGGAGCGCCTTTTCTATTATAAGAGTTTGTTCCGTCTTTTCCTTTGCTACAAAAGGATTGGGCCACCTTGCTGCACTTTATTTACTTTTGTTACTTGTTGCTCGTTACAATTTATCCTATCACAAAACTATCTGTTACCACTTATTTCAGTACTTGCAGAGAATACCTTGCTGAAAACCGCTTATCATTTCCTTCTGCTCCTCGTTGGGTTCGACACTCTTACTTATAGAAAGGACTACGATAGATCCCTTATACTTGTGTGTCATCAAGACTCTTTTCTGGCGCCGTTTCCGAGGAGTGTAGCGCCTTTGGTAGGTGGAATTTGGTAAGGAAAAATTTATATAGTGTGCTGAAATTTACTGTCACTTGTTACTATGGAAAGTAATTCTCTGAGGGGCTTGTTCGGGGTATCTTCACCCCGTCCAGTAGAGCAAAGAGTTGCTCCTCAACCTATTGAAAATGAAACTCCTTTTGAATTTCCTTCGGGTATGATGGAAAAACGGCTAGATAACCCTTTTACAGGAGATGGAACAAGGCATCCTGATGAGCACTTAATATATGTGGATGAAGTTTGTGGATTATTTAAGCTTGCAGGTATACCTGATAATGTTGCTAAGAAGAAGCTCTTCCCTTTTTCTTTGAAGGGAGACGCATTGATATGGTATAGGCAATGTGATGATATGAGATCATGGGACTATAAAAGATTGAAGTTGGAATTTCATCAAAAGTATTACCCTATGCATCTTGTTCATTGTGATCGCAATTATATATATAATTTTTGGCCTCGCGAAGGAGAAAGCATCTCTCAAGCTTGGGGGAGGCTTAAATCAATGTTATATTCATGCCCCAATCATGAGCTCTCAAGAGAAATAATTATGCAAAGTTTTTATGCGCGGCTTTCTGAAAACAATCGCAACATGCTCGATACTTCTTGTGCTGGCTCTTTTATGATGAAGACTATTGAATTCAGATGGAATTTATTGGATAGAATTAAACGCAACTCTGAAGATTGGGACCTCGACGAAGGTAAGGAGTCAGGTATGACACCTAAGTTTGATTGTGTTAAATCTTTTATGGATACCGATATTTTCCGTAAGTTTAGCACTAAATATGGACTTGACTCTGAGATAGTAGCTTCTTTCTGTGAATCTTTTGCTACTTATGTTGATCTCCCTAAGGATAAGTGGTTTAAATATCATCCTCCCATAGAAGTAAAAGTAGCTGCACCTATTAAAGTTGAAGAAAAGACTGTCACTTATAATGATCCTATTGTTCCTACTTCTTATGTTGAGAAACCACCTTTCCCTGTTAGAATAAAGGATCATGCTAAAGCTTCAACTGTTGTTCGTAAAAGCAATATTAGAACTTATACACCTCCTGAGCAAGTTAAAGTAGAACCTAATATTGCTATTGTTAAAGATCTCTTGTCTGATAATATCGATGGGCATGTTATTCAGTTCGAAGGTGAAACTGCTAGAATTGCTAAACCTTGTGCTAAAGATAAACATAGACCTGTGGTAGGCATGCCTGTAATTTCTGTTAAAATAGGAGATCATTGTTATCATGGCTTATGTGATATGGGTGCTAGTGCTAGTGTTATACCGCATACTTTATATGAATAAATTAAGAATGAAATTGCACCTGTTGAGTTAGAAGATATTGATGTCACAATTAAACTTGCCAATAGAGATACTATTTCAGCAATGGGAATTGTTAGAGATGTTGAAGTCTTGTGTGGGAAAACTAAATATCCTGCTGATTTTCTTGTTCTTGGTTCCCCACAAGATAGCTTTTGTCCCATTATATTTGGTAGACCCTTCTTAAATAATGTCAATGCTACCATAGACTGCACTAAGAATATTGTTACTGTTGGCTTGGATGATATGGTTCATGAGTTTAATTTCTCTAAATTTAGTAAACAACATCGCGAGGAAGAATTACCTAGTAAGGATGAGATTATTGGTCTTGCTTCTATTGCCATACCTCCTAGTGATCCTTTAGAACACTATTTGCTAGACCATGAAAATGATATGTTCATGAATGAAAGAAGGGAAATAGATGAAGTATTCTTTAAACAGGAACCTATTATGCATCACAATTTGCCTGTTGAAATTTTAGGGGATCCTCCTCCACCCAAGGGTGATCCCGTGTTTGAGCTTAAACCTTTGCCTGATAATATTAAATATGCTTATCTTGATGAAAAGAAGATATATCCTGTTATTATTAGTGCTAACCTTTCAGAGCATGAAGAAGAAAGATTATTGAAAATTCTGAAGAAGCACCGTGCTGCTATTGGATATACTCTTGATGATCTTAAGGGCATTAGTCCCACTCTATGTCAACATAAAATAAATTTGGAAGCAGATGCCAAAGCAGTTCGTGATCCTCAACGATGTCTGATTCCTAAAATGAAAGAAGTGGTAAGAAAAGAAATACTAAAGCTTCTGGAGGCAGGTATAATCTATCATGTTGCTGATAGTGAGTGGGTAAGTCCTGTCCATTGTGTCCCTAAGAAGGGAGGTATTACTATTGTTCCTAATGATAAAGATGAATTGATTCCACAAAGAATTATCACAGGTTATAGGATGGTAATTGATTTCCGCAAATTAAATAAAGCTACTAAGAAAGATCATTACCCCTTACCTTTTATTGATCAGATGCTAGAAAGATTATGCAAACATACACACTATTGCTTTCTAGATGGTTATTCTGGTTTCTCTCAAATACCTGTGTTGGCTAAAGATCAATCAAAGACTACTTTTACATGCCCTTTTGGTACTTTTTCTTATAGACGTATGCCTTTTGGTTTATGTAATGCACCTGCTACCTTTCAAAGATGCATGATGGCTATATTCTCTGACTTTTGCGAAAAGATTTGTGAGGTTTTCATGGACGACTTTTCCGTCTATGGTTCCTCTTTTGATGATTGCTTGAGCAATCTTGATCGAGTTTTGCAGAGATGTGAAGAAACTAATCTTGTCTTGAATTGGGAAAAGTGCCACTTTATGGTTAATGAAGGTATTGTCTTGGGGCACAAAGTTTCTGAAAGAGGTATTGAAGTTGATAAAGCCAAGGTTGATGCTATTGAAAAGATGCCATGTCCCAAGGACATCAAAGGTATAAGAAGTTTCCTTGGTCAGGCCGGATTTTACAGGAGGTTCATTAAGGACTTCTCAAAAATTTCTCGGCCTCTGACTAATTTATTGCAAAAATATATACGATTTGTCTTTGATGATGATTGTGCAGAAGCATTTGAAATACTTAAGAAAGCATTAGTCTCTGCACCTATTGTTCAGCCACCTGATTGGAACCTACACATTGAAATTATGTGTGATGCTAGTGATTATGCTGTAGGTGCTGTTCTAGGGCAAAGAGTTGATAAGAAATTAAATGTTATTCATTATGCTAGTAAGACTCTAGACAATGCTCAAAGAAATTATGCTACTACTGAAAAAGAACTTTTAGCAGTTGTATTTGCTTGTGATAAGTTCAGATCTTATATTGTTGATTCTAAAGTAACTATTCACACTGATCATGCTGCTATTAAATATCTTATGGAAAAGAAAGATGCTAAACCTAGACTTATTAGATGGGTTCTCTTGCTACAAGAATATGATTTAAATATTGTTGATAGAAAGGGAGCTGAGAACCCCATTGCAGACAACTTATCTAGGTTAGAAAATATTCTTGATGACCCACTACCTATTAATGATGACTTTCCCGATGAACAATTAAATGTTATAAGTACTTCTCGTAGTACTCCATGGTATGCGGATTATGCTAATTATATTGTTGCTAAGTTTATACCGCCTAGCTTCACATACCAGCAAAAGAAAAAGTTTTTCTATGATTTAAGACATTACTTTTGGGATGACCCACATCTTTATAAGGAAGGAGTAGATGGTGTTATTAGGCGTTGTGTACCTGAGCATGAACAGGAACAGATCCTACACAAGTGTCATTCCGAGTCTTATGGAGGACACCACGCTGGAGATAGAACTGCGCATAAGGTATTGCAATCTGGTTTTTATTGGCCTGCTCTCTTCAAGGATGCCCGTAAGTTTGTCTTGTCTTGCGATGAATGTCAAAGAATTGGTAATATTTGTAGACGTCAAGAAATGCCTATGAATTATTCACTTGTTATTGAACCGTTTGATGTTTGGGGCTTTGATTATATGGGACCTTTTCCTGCCTCTAATGGGTACACACATATTTTAGTTGCTGTTGATTACGTCACTATGTGGTAGAAGCTATTCCAACTAGTAGTGCTGATCATAACACTTCTATTAAAATGCTTAAGGAAGTTATTTTCCCGAGGTTTGGAGTCCCTAGATATTTAATGACTGATGGTGGTTCACACTTTCTTCATGGTGCCTTTCGTAAAATGCTTGCTAAATATGATGTTAATCATAGAATTGCATATCCTTATCACCCACAGTCTAGTGGTCAAGTAGAATTGAGCAATAGAGAGCTCAAATTAATTTTGCAAAAGACTGTTAATAGGTCTAGAAAGAATTGGTCTAAGAAACTTGATGATGCATTATGGGCTTATAGAACTGCATACAAAAATCCTATGGGCATGTCTCCATATAAAATGGTTTATGGAAAAGCATGTCACTTACCTCTCGAACTAGAACATAAGGCATACTAGGCTATTAAAGAACTTAACTATGATTTTAAACTTGCCGGTGAGAAGAGGTTATTTGATATTAGCTCACTTGATGAATGGAGAACCCAAGCTTATGAAAATGCCAAGTTGTTTAAAGAAAAAGTTAAAAGATGGCATGACAAAAGGATACAAAAGCGTGAGTTTAATGTAGGTGATTATGGATTTCTATACAACTCTCATTTAAGATTTTTTGCAGGAAAACTTCTCTCTAAATGGGAAGGCCCCTACGTTATCGAGGAGGTCTATCGTTCCGGTGCCATAAAAATCAACAACTTCGAGGGCACAAATCTGAAGGTGGTAAATGGTCAAAGAATTAAACATTATATCTTAGGTAATCCCATAAATGTTGAAACCAATATTATTGAAACCATAACCCCCGAGGAATACATAAGGGACACTTTCCGGAACGTTTTAGACTCCGAAAAGGAATAGGTATGTGGTACGGTAAGTAAACCGACTCCAAAACAATCTCTAAGGCAATATTTCTCCGTTTTGGAATATTTAGAAAAACAGAAAAATAAGTAGCAATCCGGGAAGGACATGAGGGCCCCACGAGGGTGGTGGGCGCGCCCTACCCCCCTAGGCGCGCCCCCTACCTCGTGAGCGCCTCGTGTGCCTTCCGGACTCCGTTTTCTTGCACGTTACGTATTTTGGTCGGTAAAAGTTCATTATATATTCTCCCGAAGGTTTTGACTCCCGTATCACACAAACCTCCTCCATTTTCGTTTCGAGCTGTTTTCTGTCAGGGTTTTCTAGGCTAAGCATCATGTCGTCTCCCTCCTCCAACAATGGTGACAACGATGCTTGGCTAATGAAGATAGATCTGAAGAGGGAAGAACCCACGAGGGTCAACAAGGATGAAAGGATCAAGAAGGCCACGGAGGATCAAGCTCCCACAGCAAAAGACACCCTCCAACTTGATCATAATCTTCTCACCCCAACTGAGATCGAAGCTTTCAAGATGATTGAGTTAGCTCGTATACAAAACAAGTATCTCACACAAGAAAATATTTTGTTGAAGGAGCATATTGTTGCACTCAAGGGCTATATTCGCAAGCTAGAGGACCTCTTACGCTCGATGTGCGATTATCCGTCACTGCCACCTTCTTCACCAACCAAGGAGATATAATAACATGGGTATGGGCACTCCCCTTGGCCACTGCCTAGCTTGGGGGAGGTGCCCCGGTATCGTATCACAATTACAACTCCTATCTTTACCGTTTTTCTGTAACATCCCAAATTTTCAATTTGGAATGTTATACATTAGATCGTCATGCATATCATATTTTATTTGCTTTGGTTTTTGATCCTAGAAAATTCTAAGCAACTCAAGGACCCACGGAGAGAGTTGGGGATTTCGTTATTTTCATATTTGAGTTTTTCTCAATTTTGAGAATAGGATCATTTGATTTTATTTATTTTATCATCAATTATTTGTATTACAAAAATACGAGAGAGGGAATAAAATGACTTTCCCAAAATATAGAAATATTGAGGATTTAATAAAAAAATCAAACAGTTTTATTTCGGAGTTTTTTGTTGTTTCTATTTGAATTAGGAAAAATGCGTGTTTTTCAAAATTGTATTTAGGGCCCGAATAAATGTTCACTTTGTCGGTCTTGATTTTAGAAGCCCGGGAAAATTTATTTCGGGATTTTTGGAGTCCGTTTAGTATTTCTTTTTATTTTTTTTCTTCCGAGCGAAATAAAGCGCAACCGACTATGGGCCGCACTCGGCCAGGACTCCGCCTGGCCGGGGCCTTTATAAGCCGGGGCAAGCCAGCCCGAAGGCCCAGCCGCCCCGAAACCCTAGCCGCGCCCTAACCCTAGCCACCAGCCGCCGCCGCCGCCAGCCGCCGCCGCCCCGCCGCCGATCCGCCGGAGCCGCGCATCGCCCGAGGTTCGCCGCACCTCGAAATCCGTGCCGTTTTTTTAAAAAAAATTCCGTTCGTCGTTTTTCTTTTTCGTCGGATTTTTCCGCGGTTATTTTCTGATCGCGATTTCTGATCCGATTTTCGTTTTAGTTTAACTTTTCGCTCGTTTATCGGAATCAGGCGATTCAAGCGCCTGGAGTTTCGTCTCGAAACCCTCTATCTGAATAATCAACTTAAACAAGTTTTTTCTACTGTAAAATTTGACTTAGGTTCAGATTACTAGAATGAAGTTGTTTTCTTTGGCCGTTTGACTTTCTTTGCTTCGTTCAATTTGATTCCTTTTGCCAACCGGAGTTCTTAAGTTGAACCTTCTGGTTAGATCTCTTATTTGAGTTTTACCTGTGCATTAGATGAGTACTTATTGTATGCTTGTTTGTTTGCCTGCGATAGAGTACCCGGAGTGCGCCGCCTGTTTCTTCGAATCGTTAGGTTTCACGGATCATCAGCAAGGCAAGTAACACTTTGATCATACCTTTTCTACAACCCAGTTATTTTTTTGCATTAGATCAATCTTCACACATTGCATGATTAGGATCTAATTAAACTGTGGGATGGGAAGTAGATGAGGTAGTACCTATTACCTGTTTATTATCAAACCATTGGGAGTTACTTCTACGTTTTCTTATTATGCCATGCTATGCTAGTAGACGTGGATTGGGTGAGTGAAATCCATGACAGATGTGAGATTGATAATTAATGGTTTATCTAAGGTGGCAACTTAAACACACATCTGGGTGGATTGAGGCACCTGGGTATTCCAGGACATGCCTGTTTTCTTTTGGACCGCCACCCAGACTCAAAGGGATCATGAGATTTTTCAAGCTAGAAACTTCCGTGTGCAGCCACAAGCCATTATGGGCTCTGGCATAGTTTATTAAGTCGTGCGAACTCTTACAGGGTAGACTAGCAGATGTAGGGGAAAGTAGGTGTACCGGTCTATCCATCGTAAGGTGCTAGCGCTTCTGAAAGACTATGTCTCGGTCATCCGTTTCTCAAACACCATGTAGTGCGAGAAATCTAACGGAGGCGATCGAGTCTTGTGGGGAAAAGTGCGCAAACCTCTGCAGAGTGTAACAAACTAATCATGATTAGCCGTGTCCCCGGTTATGGACATCTTGAGTATCTAGTATCTGGATTATCATGTGAATCTCAACATGTTACTCTAAAATTAATGTTGTTGGGTTAATGATGATGCTTAATTTGGGATTGAGAATGCTGTCAACCATTCTCAATGTTTAACAACCACCATGACAGTAATTAAATTTATTCCTTTTGAAGTAGGGAAAAATTGGCTTTATGCAAAACTGTAACCATAGAGCTTTCCACCAGCCAAATATGCATATAGTATAGCTGTTGCATTCCATTACTCTCTATGTGTTACCTTGCCAGCATATTCCATGTGCTGACCCGTTTTCGGGCTGCAACGTTAATGTTGCAGACTTTTCACACGACGATTAAGGAGTTTTTAGGTTGTGGTTCTATACTCAGTGATGCCGTTGGAGTTGATGGACTCACTTATCGTCCAAGCCTTCCACTGTTATTATTATTAGATGGCCTTAAGCCATATTTATTGTAATAAGTTCTCTTCTGAGACACTCGATGTAATAAGTGTGTGATTGCTACTCTGCTATAAATCCTCCGAGTACTGTGTGGTGTCAGCATTACTGATCCAGGGATGACACCGGAGCACAGAGATCAGACTGTTTGAGGTCTGGTCGCTACAGAGATGGTATCAGAGCACACGCTGACTGTAGGACACGACCACTAAGCTAAAGACCTAGATCACTACTCACTCTCTTCTCTTCTGACCTCTCATCTTTTCTACTCTTTAGAATGGCGGATGCAAGGAACAAGTTCACCCAACTGGATGAAGATACACCCTTTGGACGCCACTTGAAGGAAGTCACTAGATACCTGAACATAGGAGTACCAAGCTTCACAGGAACCTACAATGCCACTTTACCTGAAGAAGAGCGCTGGATGATTCAAGTTCAAATCCCAGGAAGGACGTTCATGCCATTCACTGAGCCCATAGAGTTTTCTTTTGATGCACCAACTTGGAGTCTAGGAAAGAGTATGGCAGCTCACATCGCCATGGGACGCATTGGAGAAGTCTACCGCAAGGATCTTAAGGATACTATATACCAGATTTGTGGGCGTCGAGATGAACACTGGGAGATGATTAGCACCATGAAGGATAGATCAATCACAGCTTTTATCCAGGAGTTAAACCAGCACATTCGACGACAGGAGAATCAGATGTGCACCG